>NC_040878.1:46848243-47151273 GCF_003676215.2 Rhopalosiphum maidis
TGGTTAACCAAATGAGCAAATTGGTTAACCAAATGAGCAAATTGGTTAACCAAATGAGCAAATTGGTTAACCAAATGAGCAAATTGGTTAACCAAATGAGCAAATGTTTAACCAAATGAGCAAATTGGTTAACCAAATGAGCAAATTGGTTAACCAAATGAGCAAATTGGTTAACCAAATGAGCAATCTTGGTTAACCAAATGAGCAAATTGGTTAACCAAATGAGCAATTTTGATTTAACTACTTTTTTAACCAAATGAGCAAATGGTTAACCAAATGAGCAAATTGGTTAACCAAATGAGCAATTGGTTAACCAAATGAGCAAATTGGTTAACCAAATGAGCAAATTGGTTAACCAAATGAGCAATTTTGAATATCTACTTTTTTACCAAATGAGCAAATGGTGGTTAACCAAATGAGCAAATTGGTTAACCAAATGAGCAAATTGGTTAACCAAATGAGCAATCTTGGTTAACCAAATGAGCAAATTGGTTAACCAAATGAGCAATTTGATTTAACTACTTTTTTAACCAAATGAGCAAACTGGTTAACCAAATGAGCAAATTGGTTAACCAAATGAGCAAATTGGTTAACCAAATGAGCAAATTGGTTAACCAAATGAGCAAATTGGTTAACCAAATGAGCAAATTGGTTAACCAAATGAGCAAATTGGTTAACCAAATGAGCAATTGGTAACCAAATGAGCAAATTGGTTAACCAAATGAGCATCTTGGTTAACCAAATGAGCAATTTTGATTTAACTACTTTTATAACCAAATGAGCAAACTGGTTAACCAAATGAGCAAAATGGTTAACCAAATGAGCAAATTGGTTAACCAAATGAGCAATCTTGGTTAACCAAATGAGCAAATTGGTTAACCAAATGAGCAATTTGATTTATCTACTTTTTTTAACCAAATGAGCAAATTGGTTAACCAAATGAGCAATTGGTTAACCAAATGAGCAAATTGGTTAACCAAATGAGCAAATTGGTTAACCAAATGAGCAAATTGGTTAACCAAATGAGCAAATTGGTTAACCAAATGAGCAATCTTGGTTAACCAAATGAGCAAATTGGTTAACCAAATGAGCAATTTTGATTTATCTACTTTTTTTAACCAAATGAGCAAATTGGTTAACCAAATGAGCAAATTGGTTAACCAAATGAGCAAATTGGTTAACCAAATGAGCAAATTGGTTAACCAAATGAGCAATCTTGGTTAACCAAATGAGCAAATTGGTTAACCAAAGAGCAATTTTTGATTTAAATACTTTTTAACCAAATGAGCAATATGGTTAACCAAATGAGCAAATTGGTAACCAAATGAGCAATTGGTTAACCAAATGAGCAAATTGGTTAACCAAATGAGCAATTTTGATTTAACTACTTTTTTTAACCAAATGAGCAAACTGGTTAACCAAATGAGCAAATTGGTTAACCAATGAGCAAATTGGTTAACCAAATGAGCAAATTGGTTAACCAAATGAGCAAATTGGTTAACCAAATGAGCAATCTTGGTTAACCAAATGAGCAAATTGGTTAACCAAATGAGCAAATTGGTTAACCAAATGAGCATTTTGATTTAACTCTTGGTTAACCAAATGAGCAAATTGGTTAACCAAATGAGCAAATTGGTTAACCAAATGAGCAAATTGGTTAACCAAATGAGCAAATTGGTTAACCAAATGAGCAATTTTGATTTATCTACTTTTTTTAACCAAATGACCAAATTGGTTAACCAAATGAGCAAATTGGTTAACCAAATGAGCAAATTGGTTAACCAAATGAGCAATCTTGGTTAACCAAATGAGCAATTTTGATTTAACTACTTTTATTAACCAAATGAGCAAACTGGTTAACCAAATGAGCAATCTTGGTTAACCAAATGAGCAATTTTGATTTAACTACTTTTATTAACCAAATGAGCAAACTGGTTAACCAAATGAGCAAATTGGTTAACCAAATGAGCAAATGGTTAACCAAATGAGCAATTGGTTAACCAAATGAGCAAATTGGTTAACCAAATGAGCAATTTGATTTATCTACTTTTTTTAACCAAATGAGCAAATTGGTTAACCAAATGAGCAAATTGGTTAACCAAATGAGCAAATTGGTTAACCAAATGAGCAAATTGGTTAACCAAATGAGCAAATGGTTAACCAAATGAGCAAATTGGTTAACCAAATGAGCAATTTGGTTAACCAAATGAGCAATTTTGATTTAACTACTTTTGTTAACCAAATGAGCAAACTGGTTAACCAAATGAGCAAATTGGTTAACCAAATGAGCAAATTGGTTAACCAAATGAGCAATCTTGGTTAACCAAATGAGCAAATTGGTTAACCAAATGAGCAATTTGATTATCTACTTTTTTTAACAAATGAGCAAATTGGTTAACCAAATGAGCAAATGGTTAACCAAATGAGCAAATTGGTTAACCAAATGAGCAAATTGGTTAACCAAATGAGCAAATTGGTTAACCAAATGAGCAAATTGGTTAACCAAATGAGCAATCTTGGTTAACCAAATGAGCAAATTGGTTAACCAAATGAGCAATTTTGATTTAACCTACTTTTTTTAACCAAATGAGCAATTGGTTAACCAAATGAGCAAATTGGTTAACCAAATGAGCAATCTTGGTTAACCAAATGAGCAATTTTGATTAGACTATTTTTAACCAAATGAGCAAAATGGTTAACCAAATGAGCAAATGGTTAACCAAATGAGCAAATGGTTAACCAAATGAGCAAATTGGTTAACCAAATGAGCAAATTGGTTAACCAAATGAGCAATCTTGGTTAACCAAATGAGCAAATTGGTTAACCAAATGAGCAATTTTGATTTAACTATTTTTTTAACCAAATGAGCAAACTGGTTAACCAAATGAGCAAATTGGTTAACCAAATGAGCAAATTGGTAACCAAATGAGCAAATTGGTTAACCAAATGAGCAAATGGTTAACCAAATGAGCAAATTGGTTAACCAAATGAGCAAATTGGTTAACCAAATGAGCAATCTTGGTTAACCAAATGAGCAAATTGGTTAACCAAATGAGCAATCTTGGTTAACCAAATGAGCAATTTTGATTTAACTACTTTTAACCAAATGAGCAAACTGGTTAACCAAATGAGCAAATTGGTTAACCAAATGAGCAAATTGGTTAACCAAATGAGCAAATTGTTAACCAAATGAGCAAATTGGTTAACCAAATGAGCAAATTGGTTAACCAAATGAGCAAATTGGTTAACCAAATGAGCAATCTTGGTTAACCAAATGAGCAAATTGGTAACCAAATGAGAGCAAATTGGTTAACCAAATGAGCAAATTGGTTAACCAAATGAGCAAATGGTTAACCAAATGAGCAAATTGGTTAACCAAATGAGCAATTTGATTTAACTACTTTTTTTAACCAAATGAGCAATATGGTTAACCAAATGAGCAAATTGGGTTAACCAAATGAGCAATTTTGATTTACCATACAATTTTAACCAAATGAGCAAATGGTTAACCAAATGAGCAAATTGGTTAACCAAATGAGCAAATTGGTTAACCAAATGAGCAAATTGGTTAACCAAATGAGCAATTGGTTAACAAACAAATGAGCAATCTGGTTAACCAAATGAGCAAATTGGTTAACCAAATGAGCAATTTGATTTAAACTACTTTTTTTAACCAAATGAGCAAACTGGTTAACCAAATGAGCAAAATTGGTTAACCAAATGAGCAAATTGGTTAACCAAATGAGCAAATGGTTAACCAAATGAGCAAATTGGTTAACCAAATGAGCAAATTGGTTAACCAAATGAGCAAATTGGTTAACCAAATGAGCAAATTGGTTAACCAAATGAGCCAATTGGTTAACCAAATGAGCAATCTTGGTTAAACCAAATGAGCAAATTGGTTAACCAAATGAGCAATTTTGATTAACTACTTTTTTTAACCAAATGAGCAAAATGGTTAACCAAATGAGCAAATTGGTTAACCAAATGAGCAAATTGGTTAACCAAATGAGCAAATTGGTTAACCAAATGAGCAAATTGGTTAACCAAATGAGCAATTTGATTTATCTACTTTTTTAACCAAATGAGCAAACTGGTTAACCAAATGAGCAAATGGTTAACCAAATGAGCAAATTGGTTAACCAAATGAGCAATCTGGTTAACCAAATGAGCAAATTGGTTAACCAAATGAGCAATTTTGATTTAACTACTTTTTTTAACCAAATGAGCAAAACTGGTTAACCAAATGAGCAAATTGGTTAACCAAATGAGCAAATTGGTTAACCAAATGAGCAAATTGGTTAACCAAATGAGCAAATTGGTTAACCAAATGAGCAAATTGGTTAACCAAATGAGCAAATTGGTTAACCAAATGAGCAATTGGTTAACCAAATGAGCAATTGGTTAACCAAATGAGCAATTGGTTAACCAAATGAGCAATTTGGTTAACCAAATGACTTTTGTTAACCAAATGAGCAAACTGGTTAACCAAATGAGCAAATTGGTTAACAAATGAGCAAATTGGTTAACCAAATGAGCAAATTGGTTAACCAAATGAGCAAATTGGTTAACCAAATGAGCAAATTTTGATTTATTACTTTTTTAACAAATGAGCAAATTGGTTAACCAAATGAGCAAATTGGTTAACCAAATGAGCAAATGGTTAACCAAATGAGCAAATTGGTAACCAAATGAGCAAATTGGTTAACCAAATGAGCAAATTGGTTAACCAAATGAATGAGCAATCTTGGTTAACCAAATGAGCAAATGGTTAACCAAATGAGCAATTTTGATTTATCTACTTTTTTTAACCAAATGAGCAAATTGGTTAACCAAATGAGCAAATTGGTTAACCAAATGAGCAAATGGTTAACCAAATGAGCAAATTGGTTAACCAAATGAGCAAATCTTGGTTAACCAAATGAGCAAATTGGTTAACCAAATGAGCAATTTTGATTTAACTACTTTTTTAACCAAATGAGCAATATGGTTAACCAAATGAGCAAATTGGTTAACCAAATGAGCAATCTTGGTTAACCAAATGAGCAAATTGGTTAACCAAATGAGCAATTTTTGATTAATACTTTTTTTAACCAAATGAGCAAACTGGTTAACCAAATGAGCAAATGGTTAACCAAATGAGCAAATGGTTAACCAAATGAGCAATTGGTTAACCAAATGAGCAAATGGTTAACCAAATGAGCAATCTTGGTTAACCAAATGAGCAAATTGGTTAACCAAATGAGCAATCTGGTTAACCAAATGAGCAATTGATTTAACTACTTTTATTAACCAAATGAGCAAAATGGTTAACCAAATGAGCAAATTGGTTAACCAAATGAGCAAATGGTTAACCAAATGAGCAATCTTGGTTAACCAAATGAGCAAATTGGTTAACCAAATGAGCAATTTTGATTTATCTACTTTTTTTAACCAAATGAGCAAATTGGTTAACCAAATGAGCAAATTGGTTAACCAAATGAGCAATTGGTTAACCAAATGAGCAAATTGGTTAACCAAATGAGCAATTTTGATTTAACTACTTTTTTTAACCAAATGAGCAAATGGTTAACCAAATGAGCAATTGGTTAACCAAATGAGCAATTTTGATTTAACTACTTTTGTTAACCAAATGAGCAAACTGGTTAACCAAATGAGCAAATTGGTTAACCAAATGAGCAAATTGGTTAACCAAATGAGCAATCTGGTTAACCAAATGAGCAAATTGGTTAACCAAATGAGCAATTTTGATTTATCTACTTTTTTTAACCAAATGAGCAAATTGGTTAACCAAATGAGCAAATTGGTTAACCAAATGAGCAAATTGGTTAACCAAATGAGCAAATTGGTTAACCAAATGAGCAAATTGGTTAACCAAATGAGCAAATTGGTTAACCAAATGAGCAAATTGGTTAACCAAATGAGCAATTTGATTTAATACTTTTTAACCAAATGAGCAAATTGGTTAACCAAATGAGCAAATTGGTTAACCAAATGAGCAAATTGGTTAACCAAATGAGCAAATTGGTTAACCAAATGAGCAAATTGGTTAACCAAATGAGCAATTTTTGATTTAGCTACTTTTTTAACCAAATGAGCAAATTGGTTAACCAAATGAGCAAATGGTTAACCAAATGAGCAAATTGGTTAACCAAATGAGCAAATTGGTTAACCAAATGAGCAAATTGGTTAACCAAATGAGCAAATTGGTTAACCAAATGAGCAATCTTGGTTAACCAAATGAGCAAATTGGTTAACCAAATGAGCAATTTGATTTATCTACTTTTTTTTAACCAAATGAGCAAATTGGTTAACCAAATGAGCAAATTGGTTAACCAAATGAGCAAATTGGTTAACCAAATGAGCAAATTGGTTAACCAAATGAGCAATCTTGGTTAACCAAATGAGCAAATTGGTTAACCAAATGAGCAATTTTGATTTAACTACTTTTTTTAACCAAATGAGCAATATGGTTAACCAAATGAGCAATTGGTTAACCAAATGAGCAATCTTGGTTAACCAAATGAGCAAATTGGTTAACCAAATGAGCAATTTTGATTTAACTACTTTTTTTAACCAAATGAGCAAAATGGTTAACCAAATGAGCAAATTGGTTAACCAAATGAGCAAATTGGTTAACCAAATGAGCAAATTGGTTAACCAAATGAGCAAATTGGTTAACCAAATGAGCAATCTTGGTTAACCAAATGAGCAAATTGGTTAACCAAATGAGCAATTTTGATTTAACTACTTTTTTTAACCAAATGAGCAAACTGGTTAACCAAATGAGCAAATTGGTTAACCAAATGAGCAAATTGGTTAACCAAATGAGCAAATGGTTAACCAAATGAGCAAATTGGTTAACCAAATGAGCAAATTGGTTAACCAAATGAGCAAATTGGTTAACCAAATGAGCAAATTGGTTAACCAAATGAGCAATTTTGATTAAATGAGCTTGGTTAACCAAATGAGCAAATGTTTGGTTAACCAAATGAGCAAATTGGTTAACCAAATGAGCAAATTGGTTAACCAAATGAGCAATCTTGGTTAACCAAATGAGCAAATTGGTTAACCAAATGAGCAATTTGATTTAACTACTTTTTTTAACCAAATGAGCAAATTGGTTAACCAAATGAGCAAATTGGTTAACCAAATGAGCAAATTGGTTAACCAAATGAGCAATTGGTTAACCAAATGAGCAATTTTGATTTAACTACTTTTTAACAAATGAGCAAACTGGTTAACCAAATGAGCAAATTGGTTAACCAAATGAGCAATTTTGATTTAACTACTTTTTTTAACCAAATGAGCAAAATGGTTAACCAAATGAGCAAATTGGTTAACCAAATGAGCAAATTGGTTAACCAAATGAGCAAATTGGTTAACCAAATGAGCAATTTTGATTTAAATACAAATTTTAACCAAATGAGCAAATTGGTTAACCAAATGAGCAAATTGGTTAACCAAATGAGCAAATTGGTTAACCAAATGAGCAATTGGTTAACCAAATGAGCAAATTGGTTAACTACTTTGGTTAACCAAATGAGCAACTGGTTAACCAAATGAGCAAATTGGTTAACCAAATGAGCAATTGATTTAAAACTACTTTTTAACCAAATGAGCAAATTGGTTAACCAAATGAGCAAATTGGTTAACCAAATGAGCAAATTGGTTAACCAAATGAGCAAATTGGTTAACCAAATGAGCAAATTGGTAACCAAATGAGCAAATGGTTAACCAAATGAGCAAATTGGTTAACCAAATGAGCAATTGGTTAACCAAATGAGCAAATTGGTTAACCAAATGAGCAATTTTGATTTAACTACTTTTTTAACCAAATGAGCAAATTGGTTAACCAAATGAGCAAATTGGTTAACCAAATGAGCAAATTGGTTAACCAAATGAGCAAATTGGTTAACCAAATGAGCAATCTTGGTTAACCAAATGAGCAAATTGGTTAACCAAATGAGCAATTTTGATTTAACTATTTTTTTAACCAAATGAGCAAATGGTTAACCAAATGAGCAAATTGGTTAACCAAATGAGCAAATTGGTTAACCAAATGAGCAAATTGGTTAACCAAATGAGCAATTTGATTTACCTACTTTTTTTTTAACCAAATGAGCAAACTGGTTAACCAAATGAGCAAATTGGTTAACCAAATGAGCAAATTGGTTAACCAAATGAGCAAATTGTTAACCAAATGAGCAAATTGGTTAACCAAATGAGCAATTTTGATTTAACTACTTTGGTTAACCAAATGAGCAAACTGGTTAACCAAATGAGCAAATTGGTTAACCAAATGAGCAATTTGATTTAAATACTTTTTTAACCAAATGAGCAAATGGTTAACCAAATGAGCAAATTGGTTAACCAAATGAGCAAATTGGTTAACCAAATGAGCAAATTGGTTAACCAAATGAGCAAATTGGTTAACCAAATGAGCAATTTGATTTATCTACTTTTTTTAACCAAATGAGCAAATGGTTAACCAAATGAGCAAATTGGTTAACCAAATGAGCAAATTGGTTAACCAAATGAGCAAATTGGTTAACCAAATGAGCAAATTGGTTAACCAAATGAGCAAATTGGTTAACCAAATGAGCAATCTTGGTTAACCAAATGAGCAAATTGGTTAACCAAATGAGCAATTTGATTTAACTAATTTTTTAACCAAATGAGCAAATTGGTTAACCAAATGAGCAAATTGGTTAACCAAATGAGCAAATTGGTTAACCAAATGAGCAAATTGGTTAACCAAATGAGCAAATTGGTTAACCAAATGAGCAAATTGGTTAACCAAATGAGCAATTTTGATTAACTACTTTTGTTAACCAAATGAGCAAATTGGTTAACCAAATGAGCAAATTGGTTAACCAAATGAGCAAATTGGTTAACCAAATGAGCAATCTTGGTTAACCAAATGAGCAAATTGGTTAACCAAATGAGCAATTTGATTTATCTACTTTTTTAACCAAATGAGCAAATGGTTAACCAAATGAGCAAATTGGTTAACCAAATGAGCAAATTGGTTAACCAAATGAGCAAATTGGTTAACCAAATGAGCAATTTTGATTTAATACTTTTGGTAACCAAATGAGCAAATGGTTAACCAAATGAGCAAATTGGTTAACCAAATGAGCAATTTGATTTAACTACTTTTTTTAACCAAATGAGCAAATGGTTAACCAAATGAGCAAATTGGTTAACCAAATGAGCAAAATTGGTTAACCAAATGAGCAAATGGTTAACCAAATGAGCAATTTTGATTTATCTACTTTTTTAACCAAATGAGCAATTGGTTAACCAAATGAGCAAATTGGTTAACCAAATGAGCAAATTGGTTAACCAAATGAGCAATCTTGGTTAACCAAATGAGCAATTTTGATTAACTACTTTTTTAACCAAATGAGCAAATGGTTAACCAAATGAGCAAATTGGTTAACCAAATGAGCAATTTTGATTTAACTACTTTGGTTAACCAAATGAGCAAATGGTTAACCAAATGAGCAAATTGGTTAACCAAATGAGCAATTTTGATTATCTACTTTTTTTAACCAAATGAGCAAATTGGTTAACCAAATGAGCAAATGGTTAACCAAATGAGCAAATTGGTTAACCAAATGAGCAAATTGGTTAACCAAATGAGCAAATTGGTTAACCAAATGAGCAATTTGATTTATCTACTTTTTTTAACCAAATGAGCAAATTGGTTAACCAAATGAGCAAATTGGTTAACCAAATGAGCAAATTGGTTAACCAAATGAGCAAATTGGTTAACCAAATGAGCAATCTTGGTTAACCAAATGAGCAAATTGGTTAACCAAATGAGCAATTTTGATTTAATACTTTTTTTAACCAAATGAGCAATATGGTTAACCAAATGAGCAAATTGGTTAACCAAATGAGCAATCTTGGTTAACCAAATGAGCAAATTGGTTAACCAAATGAGCAATTTTGATTATCTACTTTTTTAACCAAATGAGCAAAATGGTTAACCAAATGAGCAAATTGGTTAACCAAATGAGCAAATTGGTTAACCAAATGAGCAAATTGGTTAACCAAATGAGCAATCTTGTTAACCAAATGAGCAATTTTGATTAACTACTTTATTAACCAAATGAGCAAACTGGTTAACCAAATGAGCAAATTGGTTAACCAAATGAGCAATTTGATTAAATACTTTTATTAACCAAATGAGCAAACTGGTTAACCAAATGAGCAAATTGGTTAACCAAATGAGCAATTTTGATTATCTACTTTTTTTAACCAAATGAGCAAATTGGTTAACCAAATGAGCAAATTGGTTAACCAAATGAGCAAATTGGTTAACCAAATGAGCAAATTGGTTAACCAAATGAGCAAATTGGTTAACCAAATGAGCAAATTGGTTAACCAAATGAGCAATTGGTTAACCAAATGAGCAAATTGGTTAACCAAATGAGCAATTTTGATTTATCTACTTTTTTTAACCAAATGAGCAAATTGGTTAACCAAATGAGCAAATTGGTTAACCAAATGAGCAAATTGGTTAACCAAATGAGCAAATTGGTTAACCAAATGAGCAATCTTGGTTAACCAAATGAGCAAATTGGTTAACCAAATGAGCAATTTGATTTAACTACTTTTTTTAACCAAATGAGCAATATGGTTAACCAAATGAGCAAATTGGTTAACCAAATGAGCAATCTTGGTTAACAAATGAGCAAATTGGTTAACCAAATGAGCAATTTGATTATCTACTTTTTTAACCAAATGAGCAAACTGGTTAACCAAATGAGCAATTGGTTAACCAAATGAGCAAATTGGTTAACCAAATGAGCAAATTGGTTAACCAAATGAGCAAATGGTTAACCAAATGAGCAAATTGGTTAACCAAATGAGCAAATTGGTTAACCAAATGAGCAATCTTGGTTAACCAAATGAGCAAATTGGTTAACCAAATGAGCAATTTTGATTTAACTACTTTTTTTAACCAAATGAGCAATATGGTTAACCAAATGAGCAAATTGGTTAACCAAATGAGCAATTTTGATTTATCTACTTTTTTTAACCAAATGAGCAAATTGGTTAACCAAATGAGCAAATTGGTTAACCAAATGAGCAAATTGGTTAACCAAATGAGCAATTTGGATATCTACTTTTTTTAACCAAATGAGCAAACTGGTTAACCAAATGAGCAAATTGGTTAACCAAATGAGCAAATTGGTTAACCAAATGAGCAAATTGGTTAACCAAATGAGCAAATTGGTTAACCAAATGAGCAATCTTGGTTAACCAAATGAGCAAATTAGTTAACCAAATGAGCAAATTGGTTAACCAAATGAGCAATCTTGGTTAACCAAATGAGCAATCTTGGTTAACCAAATGAGCAAATTGGTTAACCAAATGAGCAAATTGGTTAACCAAATGAGCAAATTGGTTAACCAAATGAGCAAATTGGTTAACCAAATGAGCAAACTGGTTAACCAAATGAGCAAATTGGTTAACCAAATGAGCAAATTGGTTAACCAAATGAGCAAATTGGTTAACCAAATGAGCAAATTGGTTAACCAAATGAGCAATCTTGGTTAACCAAATGAGCAAATTGGTTAACCAAATGAGCAATTTTGATTTAACTACTTTTTTAACCAAATGAGCAATATGGTTAACCAAATGAGCAAATGGTTAACCAAATGAGCAATCTTGGTTAACCAAATGAGCAATTTTGATTTATCTACTTTTTTTAACCAAATGAGCAAACTGGTTAACCAAATGAGCAAATTGGTTAACCAAATGAGCAAATTGGTTAACCAAATGAGCAATTTTGTTAACTACTTTTTTTAACCAAATGAGCATATGGTTAACCAAATGAGCAAATTGGTTAACCAAATGAGCAATCTGGTTAACCAAATGAGCAAATTGGTTAACCAAATGAGCAATTTTGATTTAATACTTTTTTTAACCAAATGAGCAAACTGGTTAACCAAATGAGCAAATTGGTTAACCAAATGAGCAAATTGGTTAACCAAATGAGCAAATTGGTTAACCAAATGAGCAAATGGTTAACCAAATGAGCAAATTGGTTAACCAAATGAGCAAATGGTTAACCAAATGAGCAAATTGGTTAACCAAATGAGCAAATGGTTAACCAAATGAGCAATCTTGGTTAACCAAATGAGCAAATGGTTAACCAAATGAGCAAATTGGTTAACCAAATGAGCAAATTGGTTAACCAAATGAGCAAATTGGTTAACCAAATGAGCAAATTGGTAACCAACCAATGAGCAAATTGGTTAACCAAATGAGCAAATTGGTTAACCAAATGAGCAATCTTGGTTAACCAAATGAGCAAATTGGTTAACCAAATGAGCAATCTTGGTTAACCAAATGAGCAATTTGATTAACTACTTTTTAACCAAATGAGCAAAACTGGTTAACCAAATGAGCAAATTGGTTAACCAAAATGAGCAAATGGTTAACCAAATGAGCAATCTGGTTAACCAAATGAGCAAATTGGTTAACCAAATGAGCAAATTGGTTAACCAAATGAGCAAATTGGTTAACCAAATGAGCAAATTGGTTAACCAAATGAGCAAATTGGTTAACCAAATGAGCAAATTGGTTAACCAAATGAGCAAATTGGTTAACCAAATGAGCAATCTTGGTTAACCAAATGAGCAAATTGGTTAACCAAATGAGCAATTTGATTTAACTACTTTTTTTAACCAAATGAGCAAACTGGTTAACCAAATGAGCAAATTGGTTAACCAAATGAGCAAATTGGTTAACCAAATGAGCAAATTGGTTAACCAAATGAGCAAATTGGTTAACCAAATGAGCAAATTGGTTAACCAAATGAGCAAATTGGTTAACCAAATGAGCAATCTTGGTTAACCAAATGAGCAAATTGTTAACCAAATGAGCAATCTTGGTTAACCAAATGAGCAATTTTGATTAACTACTTTATTAACCAAATGAGCAAACTGGTTAACCAAATGAGCAAATGGTTAACCAAAATGAGCAAATTGGTTAACCAAATGAGCAATCTTGGTTAACCAAATGAGCAAATTGGTTAACCAAATGAGCAAATTTGATTTAACTACTTTTTTAACCAAATGAGCAAACGTTAACCAAATGAGCAAATTGGTTAACCAAATGAGCAAATTGGTTAACCAAATGAGCAAATCGGTTAACCAAATGAGCAAATTGGTTAACCAAATGAGCAAATTGGTTAACCAAATGAGCAAATTGGTTAACCAAATGAGCAAATTGGTTAACCAAATGAGCAAATTGGTTAACCAAATGAGCAATCTTGGTTAACCAAATGAGCAAATTGGTTAACCAAATGAGAGCAAATTGGTTAACCAAATGAGCAATCTTGGTTAACCAAATGAGCAAATTGGTTAACCAAATGAGCAATCTTGGTTAACCAAATGAGCAAATTGGTTAACCAAATGAGCAATTTTATTTATCTACTTTTTTAACCAAATGAGCAAATGGTTAACCAAATGAGCAAATTGGTTAACCAAATGAGCAAATTGGTTAACCAAATGAGCAAATTGGTTAACCAAATGAGCAATCTTGGTTAACCAAATGAGCAAATTGGTTAACCAAATGAGCAATTTTGATTAACTACTTTTTTTAACCAAATGAGCAAACTGGTTAACCAAATGAGCAAATTGGTTAACCAAATGAGCAAATTGGTTAACCAAATGAGCAAATTGGTTAACCAAATGAGCAAATTGGTTAACCAAATGAGCAAATTGGTTAACCAAATGAGCAAATTGGTTAACCAAATGAGCAAATTGGTTAACCAAATGAGCAAATTGGTTAACCAAATGAGCAATCTTGGTTAACCAAATGAGCAAATTGGTTAACCAAATGAGCAAATTGGTTAACCAAATGAGCAATCTTGGTTAACCAAATGAGCAAATTGGTTAACCAAATGAGCAATTTGATTTATTAATTTTTTAACCAAATGAGCAAACTGGTTAACCAAATGAGCAAATTGGTTAACCAAATGAGCAAATGGTTAACCAAATGAGCAAATTGGTTAACCAAATGAGCAAATTGGTTAACCAAATGAGCAATCTTGGTTAACCAAATGAGCAAATTGGTTAACCAAATGAGCAATTTGATTTAAATACTTTTTTTAACCAAATGAGCAAAATGGTTAACCAAATGAGCAAATTGGTTAACCAAATGAGCAAATTGGTTAACCAAATGAGCAAATTGGTTAACCAAATGAGCAAATTGGTTAACCAAATGAGCAATTTTGATTTATCTACTTTTTTTAACCAAATGAGCAAATTGGTTAACCAAATGAGCAAATTGGTTAACCAAATGAGCAAATTGGTTAACCAAATGAGCAAATTGGTTAACCAAATGAGCAAATTGGTTAACCAAATGAGCAATTTTGATTAATCTACTTTTTTTAACCAAATGAGCAAATTGGTTAACCAAATGAGCAAATTGGTTAACCAAATGAGCAAATTGGTTAACCAAATGAGCAAATTGGTTAACCAAATGAGCAACTTGGTTAACCAAATGAGCAAATTGGTTAACAAATGAGCAATTTTGATTTAACTACTTTTTAACCAAATGAGCAAATGGTTAACCAAATGAGCAAATTGGTTAACCAAATGAGCAATCTTGGTTAACCAAATGAGCAAAATGGTTAACCAAATGAGCAATTTTGATTTATCTACTTTTTAACCAAATGAGCAAACTGGTTAACCAAATGAGCAAATTGGTTAACCAAATGAGCAAATTGGTTAACCAAATGAGCAAATTGGTTAACCAAATGAGCAAATTGGTTAACCAAATGAGCAATTTGATTTATTAACTACTTTGGTTAACCAAATGAGCAAACTGGTTAACCAAATGAGCAATTGGTTAACCAAATGAGCAATTTTGATTTAACTACTTTTTTAACCAAATGAGCAAATTGGTTAACCAAATGAGCAAATTGGTTAACCAAATGAGCAATTTTGATTTATCTACTTTTTTAACCAAATGAGCAAATTGGTTAACCAAATGAGCAAATTGGTTAACCAAATGAGCAAATTGGTTAACCAAATGAGCAAATTGGTTAACCAAATGAGCAAATTGGTTAACCAAATGAGCAAATTGGTTAACCAAATGAGCAATCTTGGTTAACCAAATGAGCAAATTGGTTAACCAAATGAGCAATTTGATTATCTACTTTTTTACCAAATGAGCAAATGGTTAACCAAATGAGCAAATTGGTTAACCAAATGAGCAAATTGGTTAACCAATGAGCAAATTGGTTAACCAAATGAGCAATCTTGGTTAACCAAATGAGCAAATTGGTTAACCAAATGAGCAATTTGGTTTTTGATTTAAACAACTTGGTTAACCAAATGAGCAATTGGTTAACCAAATGAGCAAATTGGTTAACCAAATGAGCAATCTTGGTTAACCAAATGAGCAAATTGGTTAACCAAATGAGCAATTTGATTTATCTACTTTTTTTAACCAAATGAGCAAACTGGTTAACCAAATGAGCAAATTGGTTAACCAAATGAGCAAATTGGTTAACCAAATGAGCAAATTGGTTAACCAAATGAGCAAATTGGTTAACCAAATGAGCAAATTGGTTAACCAAATGAGCAAATTGGTTAACCAAATGAGCAATCTTGGTTAACCAAATGAGCAAATTGGTTAACCAAATGAGCAATTTTGATTTAACTACTTTTTTTAACCAAATGAGCAATTGGTTAACCAAATGAGCAAATTGGTTAACCAAATGAGCAATTTTGATTTAACTACTTTTTTTAACCAAATGAGCAAATTGGTTAACCAAATGAGCAAATTGGTTAACCAAATGAGCAAATTGGTTAACCAAATGAGCAATTTTGATTATCTACTTTTTTTAACCAAATGAGCAAATGGTTAACCAAATGAGCAAATTGGTTAACCAAATGAGCAAATTGGTTAACCAAATGAGCAAATTGGTTAACCAAATGAGCAAATTGGTTAACCAAATGAGCAAATTGGTTAACCAAATGAGCAAATTGGTTAACCAAATGAGCAAATTGGTTAACCAAATGAGCAATCTTGGTTAACCAAATGAGCAAATTGGTAACCAAATGAGCAAATTGGTTAACCAAATGAGCAAATTGGTTAACCAAATGAGCAAATTGGTTAACCAAATGAGCAAATTGGTTAACCAAATGAGCAAACTGGTTAACCAAATGAGCAAATTGGTTAACCAAATGAGCAAATTGGTTAACCAAATGAGCAAATTGGTTAACCAAATGAGCAATTGGTTAACCAAATGAGCAAATTGGTTAACCAAATGAGCAATCTTGGTTAAATTTTTAAAAAAAATGAGCAAATTGGTTAACCAAATGAGCAATTTTGATTAACTACTTTTTTAACCAAATGAGCAATATGGTTAACCAAATGAGCAAATTGGTTAACCAAATGAGCAAATTGGTTAACCAAATGAGCAATTTTGATTTATCTACTTGTTTAACCAAATGAGCAAACTGGTTAACCAAATGAGCAAATTGGTTAACCAAATGAGCAAATTGGTTAACCAAATGAGCAATTTTGATTAACTACTTTTTTACCAAATGAGCAAATGGTTAACCAAATGAGCAAATTGGTTAACCAAATGAGCAATCTTGGTTAACCAAATGAGCAAATTGGTTAACCAAATGAGCAATTTTTATAACTACTTTTTTTAACCAAATGAGCAAACTGGTTAACCAAATGAGCAAATTGGTTAACCAAATGAGCAAATTGGTTAACCAAATGAGCAAATTGGTAACCAAATGAGCAAATTGGTTAACCAAATGAGCAAATTGGTTAACCAAATGAGCAATTGGTTAACCAAATGAGCAATATTGGTTAACCAAATGAGCAAATTGGTTAACCAAATGAGCAATCTTGTTAACCAAATGAGCAAATTGGTTAACCAAATGAGCAATTTTGGTTAACCAAATGAGCAAATTGGTTAACCAAATGAGCAAATTGGTTAACCAAATGAGCAAATGGTAAACAAATGAGCAAATTGGTTAACCAAATGAGCAAATTGGTAACCAAATGAGCAATCTTGGTTAACCAAATGAGCAAAATTGGTTAACCAAATGAGCAAATTGGTTAACCAAATGAGCAATTTTGATTTAACTACTTTTTAACCAAATGAGCAAATGGTTAACCAAATGAGCAAATTGGTAACCAAATGAGCAATCTTGTTAACCAAATGAGCAAATTGGTTAACCAAATGAGCAATTTTGGTTAACCAAATGAGCAAATTGGTTAACCAAATGAGCAAATTGGTTAACCAAATGAGCAATTGGTTAACCAAATGAGCAAATTGGTTAACCAAATGAGCAAATTGGTTAACCAAATGAGCAATCTTGGTTAACCAAATGAGCAAATTGGTTAACCAAATGAGCAATTTTGATTTAACTACTTTTTTTAACCAAATGAGCAAACTGGTTAACCAAATGAGCAAATGGTTAACCAAATGAGCAAATTGGTTAACCAAATGAGCAAATGGTTAACCAAATGAGCAAATTGGTTAACCAAATGAGCAAATTGGTTAACCAAATGAGCAAATTGGTTAACCAAATGAGCAAATTGGTTAACCAAATGAGCAAATTGGTTAACCAAATGAGCAATCTTGGTTAACCAAATGAGCAATTTTGATTTAACTACTTTTATTAACCAAATGAGCAAACTGGTTAACCAAATGAGCAAATTGGTTAACCAAATGAGCAAATTGGTTAACCAAATGAGCAATCTTGGTTAACCAAATGAGCAAATTGGTTAACCAAATGAGCAATTTGATTTAACTACTTTTTTAACCAAATGAGCAAATGGTTAACCAAATGAGCAAATTGGTTAACCAAATGAGCAAATTGGTTAACCAAATGAGCAAATGGTTAACCAAATGAGCAAATTGGTTAACCAAATGAGCAAAATGGTTAACCAAATGAGCAAATTGGTTAACCAAATGAGCAAATTGGTTAACCAAATGAGCAAATTGGTTAACCAAATGAGCAATCTTGGTTAACCAAATGAGCAAATTGGTTAACCAAATGAGCAAATTGGTTAACCAAATGAGCAAATTGGTTAACCAAATGAGCAAATTGGTTAACCAAATGAGCAATCTTGGTTAACCAAATGAGCAAATTGGTTAACCAAATGAGCAATTTTGATTTAACTACTTTTTTAACCAAATGAGCAAACTGGTTAACCAAATGAGCAAATTGGTTAACCAAATGAGCAAATTGGTTAACCAAATGAGCAAATTGGTTAACCAAATGAGCAATCTTGGTTAACCAAATGAGCAAATTGGTTAACCAAATGAGCAATTTTGATAACTACTTTTTTAACCAAATGAGCAAACTGGTTAACCAAATGAGCAAATTGGTTAACAAATGAGCAAATTGGTTAACCAAATGAGCAAATTGGTAACCAAATGAGCAAATTGGTTAACCAAATGAGCAAATTGGTTAACCAAATGAGCAAATTGGTTAACCAAATGAGCAATCTTGGTTAACCAAATGAGCAAATGGTTAACCAAATGAGCAATCTTGGTTAACCAAATGAGCAAATTGGTAACCAAATGAGCAAATTGGTTAACCAAATGAGCAATCTGGTTAACCAAATGAGCAAATGGTTAACCAAATGAGCAATTGATTTATCTACTTTTTTTAAATAACCAAATGAGCAAAACTGGTTAACCAAATGAGCAAATTGGTTAACCAAATGAGCAAATTGGTTAACCAATGAGCAAATTGGTTAACCAAATGAGCAAATTGGTTAACCAAATGAGCAATTGGTTAACCAAATGAGCAAATTGGTTAACCAAATGAGCAATTTTGATAACTACTTTTTTTAACCAAATGAGCAAAATGGTTAACCAAATGAGCAAATTGGTTAACCAAATGAGCAAATGGTTAACCAAATGAGCAATTGGTTAACCAAATGAGCAAATTGGTTAACCAAATGAGCAATTTGATTAACATCTTTTTTAACCAAATGAGCAAATGGTTAACCAAATGAGCAAATTGGTTAACCAAATGAGCAAATTGGTTAACCAAATGAGCAAATTGTTAACCAAATGAGCAAATTGTTAACCAAATGAGCAAATTTTGATTTAACTAAATTTTTTAACCAAATGAGCAAATTGGTTAACCAAATGAGCAAATTGGTTAACCAAATGAGCAAATTGGTTAACCAAATGAGCAAATTGGTTAACCAATGAGCAATCTTGGTTAACCAAATGAGCAAATTGGTTAACCAAATGAGCAATTTTGATTTAACTACTTTTTTAACCAAATGAGCAAAATGGTTAACCAAATGAGCAAATTGGTTAACCAAATGAGCAATCTTGGTTAACCAAATGAGCAAATTGGTTAACCAAATGAGCAATTTGATTTATCTACTTTTTTTAACCAAATGAGCAAACTGGTTAACCAAATGAGCAAATTGGTTAACCAAATGAGCAAATTGGTTAACCAAATGAGCAAATTGGTTAACCAAATGAGCAAATTGGTTAACAAATGAGCAAATTGGTTAACCAAATGAGCAAATTGGTTAACCAATGAGCAATCTTGGTTAACCAAATGAGCAAATTGGTTAACCAAATGAGCAATTTTGATTTAACTACTTTTTTAACCAAATGAGCAATATGGTTAACCAAATGAGCAAATTGGTTAACCAAATGAGCAATTTTGATTAACTACATTTTTTAACCAAATGAGCAAATTGGTTAACCAAATGAGCAAATTGGTTAACCAAATGAGCAAATTGGTTAACCAAATGAGCAATTTTGATTTATCTACTTTTTTTAACCAAATGAGCAAAACTGGTTAACCAAATGAGCAAATTGGTTAACCAAATGAGCAAATTGGTTAACCAAATGAGCAAATTGGTTAACCAAATGAGCAAATTGGTTAACCAAATGAGCAATCTTGGTAACCAAATGAGCAAATTGGTTAACCAAATGAGCAAATTGGTTAACCAAATGAGCAATCTGGTTAACCAAATGAGCAATTTGGTTAACCAAATGAGCAAATTGGTTAACCAAATGAGCAAATTGGTTAACCAAATGAGCAAATTGGTTAACCAAATGAGCAAATTGGTTAACCAAATGAGCAATTGGTTAACAAATGAGCAAATTGGTTAAACCAAATGAGCAATTGGTTAACCAAATGAGCAAATTGGTTAACCAAATGAGCAAATTGGTTAACCAAATGAGCAAATTGGTTAACCAAATGAGCAATCTTGGTTAACCAAATGAGCAAATTGGTTAACCAAATGAGCAATTTGATTTAACTACTTTTTAACCAAATGAGCAATATGGTTAACCAAATGAGCAAATTGGTTAAACAAATGAGCAATCTTGGTTAACCAAATGAGCAATTTTGATTTATCTACTTTTTTAACCAAATGAGCAAACTGGTGAACCAAATTGAGCAATTGGTTAACCAATGAGCAAATGGTTAACCAATGAGCAATTTTGATTTAAACTACTTTTTTTAACCAAATGAGCAATATGGTTAACCAAATGAGCAAATTGGTTAAACAAATGAGCAATCTTGGTTAACCAAATGAGCAAATTGGTTAACCAAATGAGCAATTTTGATTTAACTACTGTTTTTAACCAAATGAGAAAACTGGTTAACCAAATGAGCAAATTGATTAAACCAACAAAGAGCAAATTGGTTAATCCAAATGAGCAATTGGTACCTAATGAGCAAATTGGTAACCAAATGAGCAAATGGTAACCAAATGAGCAAATTGGTTAACCAAATGAGCAATATGGTTAACCAAATGAGCAAATTGGTTAACCAAATGAGCATCTTGGTTAACCAAATGAGCAAATGGTTAACCAAATGAGCAATTTTGGTTACCAAATGAGCAAATTGGTTAACCAAATGAGCAAATTGGTTAACCAAATGAGCAAATTGGTTAACCAAATGAGCAAATTGGTTAAACCAAATGAGCAAATTGGTTAACCAAATGAGCAATCTTGGTTAACCAAATGAGCAAATTGGTAACCAAATGAGCAATCTTGGTTAACCAAATGAGCAATTTGATTTAAAAAATACTTTTTTAACCAAATGAGCAAACTGGTTAACCAAATGAGCAAATTGGTTAACCAAATGAGCAATCTTGGTTAACCAAATGAGCAAATTGGTTAACCAAATGAGCAATTTGGTTAACCAAATGAGCAAATTGGTTAACCAAATGAGCAAATTGGTTAACCAAATGAGCAAATTGGTTAACCAAATGAGCAAATTGGTTAACCAAATGAGCAAATTGGTTAACCAAATGAGCAATCTTGGTTAACCAAATGAGCAAATTGGTTAACCAAATGAGCAATTTTGATTTAACTACTTTTTTTAACCAAATGAGCAAAACTGGTTAACCAAATGAGCAAATTGGTTAACCAAATGAGCAAATTGGTTAACCAAATGAGCAAATGGTTAACCAAATGAGCAAATTGGTTAACCAAATGAGCAAATTGGTTAACCAAATGAGCAAATTGGTTAACCAAATGAGCAATTGTTAACCAAATGAGCAAATTGGTTAACCAAATGAGCAATCTTGGTTAACCAAATGAGCAATTTGATTTAACTATTTTATTAACCAAAATGAGCAAACTGGTTAACCAAATGAGCAAATTGGTTAACCAAATGAGCAAATTGGTTAACCAAATGAGCAATCTGGTTACCAAATGAGCAAATTGGTTACCAAATGAGCAATTGATTTAACTACTTTTTTTAACCAAATGAGCAAACTGGTTAACCAAATGAGCAAATTGGTTAACCAAATGAGCAAATTGGTTAACCAAATGAGCAAATTGGTTAACCAATGAGCAAATTGGTTAACCAAATGAGCAAATTGGTTAACCAAATGAGCAATTGGTTAACCAAATGAGCAAATGGTTAACCAAATGAGCAAATTGGTTAACCAAATGAGCAATCTTGGTTAAACCAAATGAGCAAATTGGTTAACCAAATGAGCAAATAGGTAACCAAATGAGCAATCTTGGTTAACCAAATGAGCAAATTGGTTAACCAAATGAGCAATCTTGGTTAACCAAATGAGCAAATTGGTTAACCAAATGAGCAATTTGATTTATCTACTTTTTTTAACCAAATGAGCAAACGGTAACCAAATGAGCAAATGGTTAACAAATGAGCAAATGGTTAACCAAATGAGCAAATTGGTTAACCAAATGAGCAATCTTGGTTAACCAAATGAGCAAATTGGTTAACCAAATGAGCAATTTTGATTTATCTACTTTTTTTAACCAAATGAGCAAACTGGTTAACCAAATGAGCAAATTGGTTAACCAAATGAGCAAATTGGTTAACCAAATGAGCAAATTGGTTAACCAAATGAGCAATCTTGGTTAACCAAAATGAGCAAATTGGTTATCCAAATGAGCAAATAGGTTAACCAAATGAGCAATCTTGGTTAACCAAATGAGCAATTGATTAACCAAATGAGCAATAATTGGTTAACCAAATGAGCAATTTGGTTAACCAAATGAGCAAATTGGTTAACCAAATGAGCAATTTTGACCAAATGACTTTTTTTAACCAAATGAGCAAACTGGTTAACCAAATGAGCAAATTGGTTAACCAAATGAGCAAATTGGTTAACCAAATGAGCAAATTGGTTAACCAAATGAGGTTACTTACAAATTGGTTAACCAAATGAGCAATCTTGGTTAACCAAATGAGCAAATTGGTTAACCAAATGAGCAATTTGATTTAACTACTTTTTTAACCAAATGAGCAAACTGGTTAACCAAATGAGCAAATTGGTTAACCAAATGAGCAAATTGGTTAACCAAATGAGCAAATTGGTTAACCAAATGAGCAAATTGGTTAACCAAATGAGCAAATTGGTTAACCAAATGAGCAAATTGGTTAACCAAATGAGCAAATTGGTTAACCAAATGAGCAAATTGGTTAACCAAATGAGCAAATTGGTTAACCAAATGAGCAAATGGTTAACAAACTGAGCAATTTGATTTTAGATTTAAACTACTTTTATTACCAAATGAGCAAACTGGTTAACAAATGAGCAAGTGGTTAACCAATGAGCAATCTTGGTTAACCAAATGAGCAAATTGGTTAACCAAATGAGCAATTTTGATTTATTACTTTTTTTAACCAAATGAGCAAACTGGTGAACCAAATGAGCAAATTGGTTAACCAAATGAGCAAATTGGTTAACCAAAGAGCAAATTGGTTAACAAATGAGCAAAATTGGTTAACCAAATGAGCAATCTTGGTTAACCAAATGAGGCAAATTGGTTAACCAAATGAGCAATTTTGATTTAACTACTTTTTTTAACCAAATGAGCAAACTGGTTAACCAAATGAGCAAATTGGTAACCAAATGAGCAAATTGGTTAATCAAATGAGCAAATTGGTTAACCTAATGAGCAAATTGGTTAACCAAATGAGCAAATGGTTAACCAAATGAGCAAATAGGTTAACCAAAATGAGCAATCTTGGTTAACCAAATGAGCAAATTGGTTAACCAAATGAGCAATCTTGGTTAACCAAATGAGCAATTTTGATTTAACTACTTTTATTAACCAAATGAGCAAACTGGTTAACCAAATGAGCAAATTGGTTAACCAAATGAGCAAATTGGTTAACCAAATGAGCAATCTTGGTTAACCAAATGAGCAAATTGGTTAAACCAAATGAGCAATTTTGGTTAACCAAATGAGCAAATTGGTTAACCAAATGAGCAATCTTGGTTAACCAAATGAGCAAATTGGTTAACCAAATGAGCAATTTTGATTTAAACCAAAGACTGGTGGTAACCAAATGAGCAAACTTGGTTAACCAAATGAGCAAATTGGTTAACCAAATGAGCAAATTGGTAAACCAAATGAGCAAATTGGTTAACCAAATGAGCAAATGGTTAACCAAATGAGCAAATTGGTTAACCAAATGAGCCAATTGGTTAAACCAAATGAGCAAATTGGTTAACCAAATGAGCAAATTGGTTAACCAAATGAGCAAATCTTGGTTAACCAAATGAGCAAATTGGTTAACCAAATGAGCAATTTTGATTTATCTACTTTTTTAACCAAATGAGCAAACTGGTTAACCAAATGAGCAAATTGGTTAACCAAATGAGCAAATTGGTTAACCAAATGAGCAAATTGGTTAACCAAATGAGCAAATTGTTTAACCAAATGAGCAAATTGGTTAACCAAATGAGCAATTTGGTTAACCAAATGAGCAAATTGGTTAACCAAATGAGCAATTTTGATTTTCTACTTTTTTAACCCAAATGACCAAATTGGTTAACCAAATGAGCAAATTGGTTAACCAAATGAGCAAATTGGTTAACCAAATGAGCAAATTGGTTAACCAAATGAGCAAATGGTTAACCAAATGAGCAAATTGGTTAACCAAATGAGCAATCTTGGTTAACCAAATGAGCAAATTGGTTAACCAAATGAGCAATTTGATTTAACTACTTTTTTAACCAAATGAGCAATATGGTTAACCAAATGAGCAAATTGGTTAACCAAATGAGCAATCTTGGGTTAACCTATGAGCAAATGGTTAACCAAATGAGCATTTTGATTATCTACTTTTTTAACCAAATGAGCAAACTGGTTGAACCCAAATGAGCAAATTGGTTAACCAAATGAGCAAATTGGTTAACCAAATGAGCAAATTGGTTAACCAAATGAGCAAATTGGTTAACCAAATGAGCAAATTGGTTAACAAATGAGCAAATTGGTTAACCAAATGAGCAATCTTGGTTAACCAAATGAGCAAATTGGTTAAACAAATGAGCAATTTTGATTAACTACTTTTTTTAACCAAAATGAGCATATGGTTAACCAAATGAGCAAATATTGGTTAACCAAATGAGCAATTTTGATTATCTACTTTTTTTAACAAATGACCAAATTGGTTAACCAAATGAGAAAATTGGTAACCAAATGAGCAAATTGGTTTAACCAAATGAGCAATTTGATTATCTACTTTTTTAACCAAATGAGCAAAACTGGTGAACCCAAATGAGCAATTGGTTAACCAAATGAGCAAATTGGTAACCAAATGAGCAAATTGGTTAACCAAATGAGCAAATTAGGTAACCAAATGAGCAATCTTGGTTAACCAAATGAGCAAATTAGTTAACCAAATGAGCAAATTGGTAACCAAATGAGCAATCTTGGTTAACCAAATGAGCAATCTTGGGTAACCAAATGAGCAATTGGTTAACCAAATGAGCCAAATTGGTTAACCAAATGAGCAAAGTGGTAACCAATGAGCAAATTGGTAACCAAATGAGCAAAATGGTTAACCAAAAGAGCAAATTGGTTAACCAAATGAGCAAATTGGTTAACCAAATGAGCAATTGGTTAACCAAATGAGCAAATTGGTTAACCAAAATGAGCAAATTGGTTATCCAAATGAGCAATCTGGTTAATAAATGAGCAAATTGGTTAACCAAATGAGCAATTTTGATTTAACTACTTTTTTTAACCAAATGAGCAATATGGTAACCAAATGAGCAAATTGGTTAAACAAATGAGCAATCTTGGTTAACCAAATGAGCAATTTTGATTTATCTACTTTTTTTAACCAAATGAGCAAAATGGTGAACCAATGAGCAAATTGGTTAACCAAATGAGCAAATTGGTTAACCAAATGAGAAATTGGTTAACCAAATGAGCAATTGGTTAAAACAAATGAGCAATCTTGGTTAACCAAATGAGCAAATTGGTTAAACCAAATGAGCAATTTTGATTTAACTACTTTTTTTAACCAAATGAGCAAACTGGTTAACCAAATGAGCAAATTGGTAACCAAATGAGCAAATTGGTAATCAAATGAGCAAATTGGTTAACCTAATGAGCAAATTGGTTAACCCAAATGAGCAAATTGGTTAACCAAATGAGCAAATAGGTTAACCAAATGAGCAATATTCGTTAACCAAATGATCAAATTGGTTAACCAAATGAGCAATTTCTGGTTAACCAATATGAGCAAATTGGTTAATCAAAATGAGCAAATTTGGTAACCAAATGAGCAAATTGGTAAATCAAATGAGCAAATTGGTTAACCAAATGAGCAAATAGGTTAACCAAATGAGCAATCTTGGTTAACCAAATGAGCAAATAGGTTAACCAAATGAGCAATCTTGGTTAACCAAATGAGCAAATTGGTAACCAAATGAGCAAATTGGTTAACCAAATGAGCAAATTGGTTGGCAATTGGTTAACCAAATGAGCAATTGGTTAACCAAATGAGCAAACTGGTTAACCAAAAGAGCAAATGGTTAACCAAATGAGCAAATGGTTAACCAAATGAGCAAATTGGTTAACCAATGAGCAAATTGGTTAACCAATGAGCAAATGGTTATCCAAATGAGCAATCTTGGTTAAAAAAATGAGCAAATGGTTAACCAAATGAGCAATTTTGATTTAACTACTTTTTTAACCAAATGAGCAAATTGGTTAACCAAATGAGCAAATTGGTTATCAAATGAGCAAATTGGTAACCTAATGAGCAAATTGGTTAACCAAATGAGCAAATTGGTAACCAAATGAGCAAATTGGTTAACCAAATGAGCAAATTGGTTAACCAAATGAGAAATTAGTTAACCAAAGAGCAATCTTGGTTAACCAAATGAGCAAATTAGTAACCAAATGAGCAAATTGGTTAACCAAATGAGCAATCTGGTAACCAAATGAGCAATCTTGGTTAACCAAATGAGCAAATTGGTTAACCAAATGAGCAAATTGGTTAACCAAATGAGCAAATTGGTTAACCAAATGAGAAATGGTTAACCAAATGAGCAAAACTGGTAACCAAAAGAGCAAATTGGTTAACCAAATGAGCAAATTGGTTAACCAAATGAGCCAAATGGTTAACCAAATGAGCAAATTGGTTAACCAAATGAGCAAATTGGTTATCCCAACAAATGAGCAAATCTTGGTTAATTAATGAGCAAAGTGCGTTACCAAATGAGCAAAATTTTATTTAATACTTTTTTTACCAAATGAGCATATGGTTACCCAAATGGCAAATGGTTAAACAAATGAGCAATCTTGGTTTAACCAAAGAGCAATTTTGATATCTACTTTTTTTAACAAATGAGCAAAATGGGGAACCAAATGAGCAAATTGAGTTAACCAAATGAGCAAATTGGTTAACCAAAGGCAAATTGGTTAACCAATGAGCAAATTGGTTAAACATTTTAAACAAATGAGCAAGCTTGGTTAACCCAAATGAGCAAAATTGGTTACCAAATGAGCAATTTTGATGTAACTATTTTTTTAAACAAATGAGCAAACTGGTTAACCAAATGAGCAAATTGGTTACCAACTGAGCAAATGGTTAATCAAATGAGCAAATTGGTTAAAACATAATGAGCAAATTGGTTAAAACCAAATGAGCAAATTGGTTAACCAAATGAGCAAATAGGTAACCAAATGAGCAATATTCGTTAACCAAATGATCAAATTGGTTAACCAAATGAGCAATCTTGGTTAACCAAATGAGCAAATTGGTTAACCAAATGAGCAATTTTGGTTAACCAAATGAGCAAATTGGTTAATCAAATGAGCAAATTGGTTAACCTAATGAGCAAATTGGTAAACCAAATGAGCAAATTGGTTAACAAATGAGCAAATAGGTTAACCAAATGAGCAATCTTGGTTAACCAAATGAGCAAATTGGTTAACCAAATGAGCAATCTTGGTTAACCAAATGAGCAATTTTGATTTAACTACTTTTATTAACCAAATGAGCAAACTGGTTAACCAAATGAGCAAATTGGTTAACCAAATGAGCAATCTTGGTTAACCAAATGAGCAAATTGGTTAACCAAATGAGCAATTTTGGTTAACCAAATGAGCAAATTGGTTAACCAAATGAGCAAATTGGTTAACCAAATGAGCAAATTGGTTAACCAAATGAGCAAATTGGTTAAACCAAATGAGCAAATTGGTTAACCCAAATGAGCAATCTGGTTAACCAAATGAGCAAATTGGTAACCAAATGAGCAATTTTGATTTACTACTTTTTTTAACCAAATGAGAAAACTGGTTAACCAAATGAGCAAATTGGTTAACCAAATGAGCAAATTGGTTAATCAAATGAGCAAATTGGTTAACCTAATGAGCAAATTGGTTAACCAAATGAGCAAATTGGTTAACCAAATGAGCAAATAGGTTAACCAAATGAGCCAATCTTGGTTAACCAAATGAGCAATCTTGGTTAACCAAATGAGCAAATTGGTTAACCAAATGAGCAATGTTGGTTAACCAAATGAGCAAATTGGTTAATCAAATGAGCAAATTGGTTAACCTAATGAGCAAATTGTAAACCAAATGAGCAAATTGGTTAACCAAATGAGCAAATAGGTTAACCAAATGAGCAATCTGGTTAACCAAATGAGCAAATTGGTTAACCAAATGAGCAAGCAATCTTGGTTAACCAAATGAGCAATTTTGATTATTAACTACTTTATAACCAAATGAGCAAAACTGGTTAACCAAATGAGCAAATTGGTTAACCAAATGAGCAATCTGGTTAACCAAATGAGCAAATTGGTTAACCAAATGAGCAATTTTGGTTAACCAAAATGAGCAAATTGGTTAACCAAATGAGCAAATTGGTTAACCAAATGAGCAAATTGGTTAACCAAATGAGCAAATTGGTTAACCAAATGAGCAAATTGGTTAACCAAATGAGCAATCTTGGTTAACCAAATGAGCAAATTGGTTAACCAAATGAGCAATTTTGATTTAACTACTTTTTTTAACCAAATGAGCAAACTGGTTAACCAAATGAGCAAATTGGTAACCAAATGAGCAAATTGGTTAATCAAATGAGCAAATGGTTAACCTAATGAGCAATTGGTTAACCAAATGAGCAAATTGGTTAACCAAATGAGCCAAATGAGCAAATAGGTTAACCAATGAGCAATCTTGGTTAACCAAATGAGCAAATTGGTTAACCAAATGAGCAATCTTGGTTAACCAAATGAGCAATTTGATTTAACTACTTTTATTAACCAAATGAGCAAACTGGTTAACCAAATGAGCAAATTGGTTAACCAAATGAGCAAATTGGTTAACCAAATGAGCAATCTTGGTTAACCAAATGAGCAAATTGGTTAACCAAATGAGCAATTTTGATTTAACTACTTTTTTAACCAAATGAGCAAACTGGTTAACCAAATGAGCAAATTGGTTAACCAAATGTGCAAATTGGTTAACCAAAAGAGCAAATCGGTTAACCTAATGAGCAAATTGGTTAACCTATTGAGCAAATTGGTTAACTAAATGAGCAAATTGGTTAACCAAATGAGCAAATTGGTTAACCAAATGAGCAAATTGGTTAATCAAATGAGCAAATTGGTTAACCTAATGAAGGCAAATTGGTTAACCAAATGAGCAATTGGTTAACAAATGAGCAAATTGGTTAACCAAATGAGCAAATTAGTTAACCAAATGAGCAATCTTGGTTAACCAAATGAGCAAATTAGTTAACCAAATGAGCAAATTGGTTAACCAAATGAGCAATCTTGGTTAACCAAATGAGCAATCTTGGTTAACCAAATGAGCAAATTGGTTAACCAAATGAGCAAATTGGTTAACCAAATGAGCAAATTGGTTAACCAAATGAGCAAATTGGTTAACCAAATGAGCAAACTGGTTAACCAAAAGAGCAAATTGGTTAACCAAATGAGCAAATTGGTTAACCAAATGAGCAAATTGGTTAACCAAATGAGCAAATTGGTTAACCAAATGAGCAAATTGGTTAACCAAATGAGCAAATTGGTTATCCAAATGAGCAATCTTGGTTAATTAAATGAGCAAATTGGTTAACCAAATGAGCAATTTTGATTTAACTACTTTTTTTAACCAAATGAGCAATATGGTTAACCAAATGAGCAAATTGGTTAAACAAATGAGCAATCTTGGTTAACCAAATGAGCAATTTTGATTTATCTACTTTTTTTAACCAAATGAGCAAACTGGTGAACCAAATGAGCAAATTGGTTAACCAAATGAGCAAATTGGTTAACCAAATGAGCAAATTGGTTAACCAAATGAGCAAATTGGTTAAACAAATGAGCAATCTTGGTTAACCAAATGAGCAAATTGGTTAACCAAATGAGCAATTTTGATTTAACTACTTTTTTTAACCAAATGAGCAAACTGGTTAACCAAATGAGCAAATTGGTTAACCAAATGAGCAAATTGGTTAATCAAATGAGCAAATTGGTTAACCTAATGAGCAAATTGGTTAACCAAATGAGCAAATTGGTTAACCAAATGAGCAAATAGGTTAACCAAATGAGCAATATTCGTTAACCAAATGATCAAATTGGTTAACCAAATGAGCAATCTTGGTTAACCAAATGAGCAAATTGGTTAACCAAATGAGCAATTTTGGTTAACCAAATGAGCAAATTGGTTAATCAAATGAGCAAATTGGTTAACCTAATGAGCAAATTGGTAAACCAAATGAGCAAATTGGTTAACCAAATGAGCAAATAGGTTAACCAAATGAGCAATCTTGGTTAACCAAATGAGCAAATTGGTTAACCAAATGAGCAATCTTGGTTAACCAAATGAGCAATTTTGATTTAACTACTTTTATTAACCAAATGAGCAAACTGGTTAACCAAATGAGCAAATTGGTTAACCAAATGAGCAAATTGGTTAATCAAATGAGCAAATTGGTTAACCTAATGAGCAAATTGGTTAACCAAATGAGCAAATTGGTTAACCAAATGAGCAAATAGGTTAACCAAATGAGCAATCTTGGTTAACCAAATGAGCAAATTGGTTAACCAAATGAGCAATCTTGGTTAACCAAATGAGCAAATTGGTTAAACAAATGAGCAATTTTGGTTAACCAAATGAGCAAATTGGTTAACCAAATGAGCAATCTTGGTTAACCAAATGAGCAAATTGGTTAACCAAATGAGCAATTTTGATTTAACTACTTTTTTTAACCAAATGAGCAAACTGGTTAACCAAATGAGCAAATTGGTTAACCAAATGAGCAAATTGGTTAACCAAAAGAGCAAATCGGTTAACCTAATGAGCAAATTGGTTAACCTATTGAGCAAATTGGTTAACTAAATGAGCAAATTGGTTAACCAAATGAGCAAATTGGTTAACCAAATGAGCAAATTGGTTAACCAAATGAGCAATCTTGGTTAACCAAATGAGCAAATTGGTTAACCAAATGAGCAACTTTGATTTATCTACTTTTTTTAACCAAATGACCAAACTGGTGAACCAAATGAGCAAATTGGTTAACCAAATGAGCAAATTGGTTAACCAAATGAGCAAATTGGTTAACCAAATGAGCAATCTTGGTTAACCAAATGAGCAAATTGGTTAACCAAATGAGCAATTTTGATTTAACTACTTTTTTTAACCAAATGAGCAAACTGGTTAACCAAATGAGCAAATTGGTTAACCAAATGAGCAAATTGGTTAATCAAATGAGCAAATTGGTTAACCTAATGAGCAAATTGGTTAACCAAATGAGCAAATTGGTTAACCAAATGAGCAAATAGGTTAACCAAATGAGCAATCTTGGTAACCAAATGAGCAAATTGGTTAACCAAATGAGCAATCTTGGTTAACCAAATGAGCAATTTTGATTTAACTACTTTTATTAACCAAATGAGCAAACTGGTTAACCAAATGAGCAAATTGGTTAACCAAATGAGCAAATTGGTTAACCAAATGAGCAATCTTGGTTAACCAAATGAGCAAATTGGTTAACCAAATGAGCAATTTTGGTTAACCAAATGAGCAAATTGGTTAACCAAATGAGCAATCTTGGTAACCAAATGAGCAAATTGGTTAACCAAATGAGCAATTTTGATTTAACTACTTTTTTTAACCAAATGAGCAAACTGGTTAACCAAATGAGCAAATTGGTTAACCAAATGAGCAAATTGGTTAACCAAAAGAGCAAATCGGTTAACCTAATGAGCAAATTGGTTAACCTATTGAGCAAATTGGTTAACTAAATGAGCAAATGGTTAACCAAATGAGCAAATTGGTTAACCAAATGAGCAAATTGGTTAACCAAATGAGCAATCTTGGTTAACCAAATGAGCAAATTGGTTAACCAAATGAGCAATTTTGATTTATCTACTTTTTTTAACCAAATGACCAAATTGGTTAACCAAATGAGCAAATTGGTTAACCAAATGATCAAATTGGTTAACCAAATGAGCAAATTGGTTAACCAAATGAGCAAATTGGTTAACCAAATGAGCAAATTGGTTAACCAAATGAGCAATCTTGGTTAACCAAATGAGCAAATTGGTTAACCAAATGAGCAATTTTGATTTATCTACTTTTTTTAACCAAATGACCAAATTGGTTAACCAAATGAGCAAATTGGTTAACCAAATGAGCAAATTGGTTAACCAAATGAGCAAATTGGTTAACCAAATGAGCAAATTGGTAACCAAATGAGCAATCTTGGTTAACCAAATGAGCAAATTGGTTAACCAAATGAGCAATTTTGATTTTAACTACTTTTTTAACCAAATGAGCAATATGGTTAACCAAATGAGCAAATGGTTAACCAAATGAGCAATCTTGGTTAACCAAATGAGCAAATTGGTTAACCAAATGAGCAATTTTGATTTATCTACTTTTTTTAACCAAATGAGCAAACTGGTGAACCAAATGAGCAAATTGGTTAACCAAATGAGCAAATTGGTTAACCAAATGAGCAAATTGGTTAACCAAATGAGCAAATTGGTTAACCAAATGAGCAAATTGGTTAACCAAATGAGCAATCTTGGTTAACCAAATGAGCAAATTGGTTAACCAAATGAGCAATTTTGATTTAACTACTTTTTTTAACCAAATGAGCAAACTGGTTAACCAAATGAGCAAATTGGTTAACCAAATGAGCAAATTGGTTAATCAAATGAGCAAATTGGTTAACCTAATGAGCAAATTGGTTAACCAAATGAGCAAATTGGTTAACCAAATGAGCAAATAGGTTAACCAAATGAGCAATCTTGGTTAACCAAATGAGCAAATTGGTTAACCAAATGAGCAATCTTGGTTAACCAAATGAGCAATTTTGATTTAACTACTTTTATTAACCAAATGAGCAAACTGGTTAACCAAATGAGCAAATTGGTTAACCAAATGAGCAAATTGGTTAACCAAATGAGCAATCTTGGTTAACCAAATGAGCAAATTGGTTAACCAAATGAGCAATTTTGGTTAACCAAATGAGCAAATTGGTTAACCAAATGAGCAATCTTGGTTAACCAAATGAGCAAATTGGTTAACCAAATGAGCAATTTTGATTTAACCAAATGAGCAAATTGGTTAACCAAATGAGCAATCTTGGTTAACCAAATGAGCAAATTGGTTAACCAAATGAGCAATCTTGGTTAACCAAATGAGCAAATTGGTTAACCAAATGAGCAAATAGGTTAACCAAATGAGCAATCTTGGTTAACCAAATGAGCAAATTGGTTAACCAAATGAGCAATCTTGGTTAACCAAATGAGCAAATTGGTTAACCAAATGAGCAATTTTGATTTATCTACTTTTTTTAACCAAATGACCAAATTGGTTAACCAAATGAGCAAATTGGTTAACCAAATGAGCAAATTGGTTAACCAAATGAGCAAATTGGTTAACCAAATGAGCAAATTGGTTAACCAAATGAGCAATCTTGGTTAACCAAATGAGCAAATTGGTTAACCAAATGAGCAATTTTGATTTAACTACTTTTTTTAACCAAATGAGCAATATGGTTAACCAAATGAGCAAATTGGTTAACCAAATGAGCAATCTTGGTTAACCAAATGAGCAAATTGGTTAACCAAATGAGCAATTTTGATTTATCTACTTTTTTTAACCAAATGAGCAAACTGGTGAACCAAATGAGCAAATTGGTTAACCAAATGAGCAAATTGGTTAACCAAATGAGCAAATTGGTTAACCAAATGAGCAAATTGGTTAACCAAATGAGCAATCTTGGTTAACCAAATGAGCAAATTAGTTAACCAAATGAGCAAATTGGTTAACCAAATGAGCAATCTTGGTTAACCAAATGAGCAATCTTGGTTAACCAAATGAGCAAATTGGTTAACCAAATGAGCAAATTGGTTAACCAAATGAGCAAATTGGTTAACCAAATGAGCAAATTGGTTAACCAAATGAGCAAATTGGTTAACCAAATGAGCAATCTTGGTTAACCAAATGAGCAAATTGGTTAACCAAATGAGCAAATTGGTTAACCAAATGAGCAAATTGGTTAACCAAATGAGCAATCTTGGTTAACCAAATGAGCAAATTGGTTATCCAAATGAGCAATCTTGGTTAATTAAATGAGCAAATTGGTTAACCAAATGAGCAATATTGATTTAACTACTTTTTTTAACCAAATGAGGAAACTGGTTAACCAAATGAGCAATCTTGGTTAACCTAATGAGCAAATTGGTTAACCAAATGAGCAAATAGGGTAACCAAATGAGCAAAGTGGTTAACCAAATGAGCAAATTGGTTAACCAAATGAGCAAATTGGTTAACCAAATGAGGAAATTGGTTAACCAAATGAGCGAATTGGTTAACCAAATGAGCTATCTTAGTTAACCAAATGAGCAAATTGGTTAACCAAATGAGTAAATTGGTTAACTAAATGAGCAATCTTGGTTAACCAAATGAGCAATTTTGGTTAACCAAATGAGCAATTTTGGTTAACCAAATGAGCAAATTGGTTAACCAAATGAGCAAATTGGTTAACCAAATGAGCAAATTGGTTAACCAAATGAGCAAATTGGTTAACCTAATGAGCAAATTGGTTAAATAAGATTGATTAACCAAGATTGCATATTTGGTTTAATAATCAGTTAACCAATATTGCTCATTTGGTTTAAATGTCAGTTAACCAATATTGCTCATTTGGTTAAAAATAGTGGTTAACCAAGTGTAGTAGAATAAAATAGTGCGAGTAAGGCAATAAATAAAAAAAGAGAGAGAGAAGGGGCTATGATGTGGGAATATAAATGTATTGGTGAATTGGTAAAGTAATGAAATGATAACAAGTAATAGATATTAAAGGGGAAATAAGTTTGTGTATGATTTGAAATTAAATGCAGTTGGTTGTTAAATAATTGAAATCAAATACCCTATCTACATTATTTTATTCTGCTACCATTATATTATTGGGTCGACATGAAGCTACGTATTTAATTTTATATATATATATATTTGTTAAATTTCCACTTACCTTTTCGTCAACGGATGTGTTTAGGTGTCTCGGTGTTGTGATTCGATAAGCATTATTATATACGATCCGATTTACTTTATTAAGATAGATACTGAGTCGTTTGGGCTCGAGTATAACCTATATTGGTATATTAATGTTGCAAGATATTTAGAAAGGGTTGGATAGATATTAAAATTAGGATTTAGGATCATAGGACAATGTATTAATATGTTATTGGATGTCAGGCAGTATAAATAATTATACGAACGTTTTTAAGTTTTAAGTAATAAGGCCAATATACCAATCTAGGTTTATACTTAGAAAACGGGTAACCAACGCAACGTTACGAAATTAATAATAAAAAGGGTCTCAGTACGCGGAATCGAATCTTGTGCTGTTCTCGCGTGTCTTCAGTATTTCTTCGTGTTCTTTTGGCGGTGTTTCTGCTTGGAGCTTGTGTGTCGTATTGTTGAGATTTTTACACTGCACGCCTGCTGTGAGGGCGTTGTGGTTTTTATACGCGTTCTTCGATGATCTTTTGAATGTATATTTGCGGCATTTTTGATATAGATAATTTGGTCTGTCCGTAATTATGTGATTGACATTTATATTTTAAATTTAATTGTCGTAGTGTTAGTTCCAGTATCTTTGTATAATTTGATTATCGTGGTATTTATTTTAATTCTTTAATTGCGGTTTCATTGCGTTGATATGATTGAATGATAGTATATGGTACTTATATTAGTTTGGTCGATTGCTATTTTATCATCTCCTTATAGTTCGTAATTGTAACATTTATTTTAATTCGTTTATTGCGTCTGGTTCCACATTATCTAAGTAAGCCTACAATCGGAAATCTGCCTTATATATTTATTGGATTATTATAACTGTAATATTTATATATTACACAAGATTGCTCATTTGTTTAAAAATTGATTAATGAAGATTGCTCATTTGGTTAAAGAATATTTGCTCATTTAGTTAAAGAAAACTGGTTTATCATATTACTTATCTGTTTAACCAAGTTTGCTGATTTGGTTAAAAACATTTGATAAACATATTATAGCTCATTTGGTTATTCAAGATTGCACATTTCGTTAAAAAAAAGTTTTCAACCATATTTGCTCTTATGGTTTATCATTTTTGCTCATTTGGTTAAAGAGAATCTATTATTCTATCTTTTATCACATCTACTATTCTTTTTCCGGTTATACTGCTAGGTTCCTTGCTATGCCATAAATCTCTGCGCCTGCCTAATTGGAGTGTAGACCGCCAGGGATAAATGAAATATTGTATTTCCAAATTTAACACAATCTTGAAATTGAAAGGGAACTAATGAGATATTTTATAAAAATAACTATAACGAAACATTATATATGCAACATGTTACGTGTAAAAAGGTGTACATCAACGATTAACTTTTGCCATGGATAATAAATATGATGTATTTTTTTTTAGAATTTTTATTTGTGATATTTTTAATATATTTAATATCTACCATCTTCATTATAGTTAATATTAAAATAATTTTAAATACTTTTAATTTTATGAGTATGGCCTTAAATAAAGTGTTATTTGGCATAAAGTATAGACAAATTATTAAAATTATATTTAGTGTTATTATGTTGCTGATAATTATGCCATGTTCATCTAATTTATTTTCATAACAATATCATTACATTTTATAATATAATTCACGAATTACATTAGGCTTATGCAAAATTATTAAGTATTATGTCAGTTATTTTAATTACTTTAGTGGGCCAACAGGCAACAACTTTAGGTGTTGATAAAGTATGAAGAAGTCGTGTCGAATGAAGAAATATGCCAAATTATTACTGCCTAAGTGTTTTTTATTTTAAAATTATTCTAAATTCAAATGACAAGATTCTTATGTAGACTGGCGTGAAAGTGCACGCGCTAACTGTTAAAATCGTGTTTATTGGAGTCCTCTCCGAGGCTCCTTTATATAGTAGCATTAGTAGGTTTGCCTCGTCCTACTTCTCATGTACCTTCTATTCCAAGTACGTTATTAAATTCTTACGCTATCACGCATTTTTAGGATTCAAGACCGAAGAGGCTACGATCAAGTGCGATGATCGTATCACAATATGACGTCCGAATGACACTCTACCCACGCGCAGTATCTAAATCAAGTTAATTTTTATTTAAAGAATAATGCAAGAGTAATTAAAAATTTTAGAGTTCATTGTAGAAAAAAACAGTGTTTTTGATAGCTTATTGGTACTAAGATGTATCATTATAATTTTCCTGGTTATTTTCTTGATTGTAAAGAAAAACTATCTAATTAACAAGATTTTATGTCTGGAATTTTTTATTTTTGCAAATTAGAAAATTTTAACTTTAAACTAAGTTGTTACTTTTTTTTTAAAGTTAACTTTTAACTTATTGAGTTAACGAAAAAATATGAGTAACTTTTAACTTAATTTAACTTGATTATTTTTAAAATAACTTAACTTAACGAATTAAAAAAAATCGTTAACTTGCCTAGCCTTGGACTAATACTATTAATATAGGTATAAATAAATATACAATGACTATGACTAAGTTATAGTATTATGCATTGAGCACTTGGGAATAAAATATGTGACAATATTATGTCTTCCGGTTATCCATCATAATAAATATTTCTTTAGTCTTAAATGTTAATTTAATTTCTTATAAAAAATAATAACAGGAATAATAGCTAATACAAACATATATTCTTTCAGTTAAACAGCTAACTATGGCATTAAAGGAATGCAGGCTGCCATCAAAAATGAAATGTTTTTCTTTTCAAATTTAATGCAACCTTATATACATGTATACATTTATTTCACATTTCAATAATAAAATATCCATGTCAGCTTGATAATACTTATACATACTCAATTAAAGCTTTGATTTGAATATAAATAACAATAGCTGTGTTTTATCGTTTACTGAACCTAATTATGAAATAGGAATAACAACTTTAATTGGGTATGTGCCAACATTGTCAGGCAACAACTTTTTTTAACTTCAAACAATTCAAACTTCTATCAAGTAAAACGTAAAAACTGAAAAGTGTCGTATCAATTTTTTTAAGTTTATACTACTAAAATTTTATGTCCGGCGAAACTGTTTCACATACCCCATTTGTGTATTAATTTCACTATCTATATATGTTGTAATGTTGTATATATAACGAAATATTATTTTATACACGGAGCGGAAGTCAATAAATGCCGATTCAACAAAAATTAATAATGAAATTGTCGACGGCAACGACAAGAACGGAGCGATCAGGCAGTTGTGGTGTGTTACAGCTAACAGCTGTTTATTTTAATATCTTTTAATTATTGTTTCATTGTGCCATTATATATTTATTTTGATTAATATAACTATTGTTTTTATTCTTATATCGAGGTACGCACCAAAGCGTTTGTGGCGAGGAAATACTTTAGTAGAACATAGCAAGACACTATAATACCTTATTTCTCTTCCAGTACTCGTTATCGTGGTCAGTTGTTTGAAAGTAAAGCAACCTTAGACTTATAATGTATAAACCCTGCGAGGTCTTATTAAATTGTCCTTTGCGTAGTACTCGTTATCGTAGTCACCAAAGGATTGTTGAGTTAAGTGCTTACCGCAGGTATCGATACTACTTGTATGATGGTTTGAGAATCGGATACCGAGATACCTATTCTATACGTCAAAACATCGCGTGACGTATACGATAATGATATCAAGAAATTAAAAATTGATGAAACATCATGATTAGCAGTGTCCACTGTACAGTATCTATAACTAATTTGAGGTACCTATTAGCTCCTAAAATTATAGCTGCACTGATTCATAAACAATCTGTTGGCGTTTTTACCTTGGTAACTTTATGCTAGAATCTAGAATTATAAAATATGCATAAAGTAATACGATTAAAAAAATACTTATAATTAAATTTGTCTTTTTGATAAGGTAAAAACTAACAATAATTTATTAAACAGGACATGAATATAATATCATATATGTATGTTAAATATTATGTAGTTACCTATATATTATAGTATTATGTATCGCATAATGCGTTGTATAGAATAATATAATAGGATGGCTGATAAATAAATAATACTGTGAGCGTTTATTATAAAATTTAGTCATTGAATCTTTTTTGATGAACGTTATGTGATTTGTAAAACTCATAAAATATATTTATTATAGAAATAGGGTAAATTAGTAATTATTAAATGTCATGATATTTTTCGATGTCACCGTCGATAAACGCTATTGTGTACAGACGTTGGAAAATATTGCCATCCCATTAACAGTGAAAAGTGGTAAAGTAAATTACCAAATATATATATATATATAATATATATCCCTCAAACTATGAAATTAGTAGGAAGTCATTTAGATCGAGTTACTAATGATTATGGTGTTTGGTTTCACGACTGATAATTCGCATGCGTTTGCGTGTAAGCTGACATGTTATTATGCACCTGGCTTTAGTCATCGTTTATAGTTATAAACGATAAATAGGTACTACAATAATATAACGTTATATATACATATACCTATATATTATTATATAGTACAAACTATATATATATTATTAATTTAAATTTAAATATACATAGAAGTAGGTACAAAAAATGACGTTAAAATATAATATGTAATTAAGTAAAAATACATTTATATTTATGAGCATAAAATAAATATAGTACAAAATAAAGCAAAATATTGCTACCGAACGAGCAGTCAGTATCGCTGATTCCTAAATTGTATACAGTACCACTATTTGTTTTCCTTCACAGTACTGTACATTTGACAGTCACTCATAAATATTTAATATAATATATAACACGTCTGATATATTCGAATTCAAGCTTACTGATTTCGCGAGTTGGTATATTAAAATATAGTCATTCAAATGCTAATATTTGTTAAAATGTTGTATTTTATTATTAGGTTCTAACGTTTCCAAGTTCAACATAGAAACTACGAGTACTATAATAGTATAACTATTATATGAATTTAACTTTTGGTTTGTATATAATTTTATTAATTTCAAAGACTAAATTAATATAAACAGCTTTAGTCCTTAAAATACCATATAAGATAAAAACATAGCTATATACGAGTATACATTTATTCATTTAGATAACTACAAGATACCTGTTTAGTGTTTATAAATCTATTTATCATACAACGATCCTACACAATTAATATTATAGTGATTTACCACAATTTTGGGTGTTCAAACCTTTCTCCTCCTTTTTTTTATTTCATTTTAGAAAATCGAGTATCAGTAGATGTATAACCGTTAAATCATTAAACTATATATTATAGTGTATAGTATATATTATGTTTATGTATAATTATTAATTATCAATATAAATAGATATCTTTACATTTATTACTTAATAGACTATACTGTAGTAGTATAGTTTACATTAAAATTAATAATATATTATGTATTTACATCTATCGGTTTTTAATGGTTTTATTGTTTTATACAGGGTAATTTTATTTATCAAGCTAACCTAATTTTTTTCTTTTAATAATAATTTTATTCGAATTCTAGTTTTTAGAATTTTTAAATATAACTAATTAAAAGGAACATATTTTCATATACTTAAAATTGTACACCATTTAGTGTCCTATCGATACAAATTTCTTTTTTTCAATTGAAAACCAATAATTTGTAGGTACTGTAAATTATGAAGCAGATGGTTTTTTTTTTAATTTTAATGTATGTAAATCAAAATTTGAACGAATAGTTTCTAAGTTGTTATAATGTATATACTATAAAGATAATAATCCTTAAATATAGTTAAGCGATACTATAAAATACATGTAAAATTTAAATTTAATTTATTATATTATTATACTAAGACAATCTTTACTAAGTATAAAATGTAGATGGATTTATATAAATTATTAACATTTTAAAATTATATCTTAGTATAATATAGCTTCCATGTCTTTCAAACCTATTATTCTAATGATATATTTTTATATCATTTTTATATCCTTAATACATAAAGGTTAATAACTCATAAATTAATCATTTAAATCTCAATTTGGACATATATTATGATTACAATTTTTTTTAAATATCATCTAGGTACTAAAATATTATATAGGAGATTCTTATTTAAATAAACGTTTGTATTATCATAGGGTTATCAAGATGGAACATTTATTTAAGGAGATTAAATGGTACTTATACAAAATCTAAGTATTTGAAAACAAGGCCATTCATGATATTTAAAAATTCCAAAGATCAGAATTTGAATATATTCATTACCGAATAAAAAAATAGGGGTAAAGATGCTTGGCGTGAATCACCCTGTATAGTGAATGATTTAGTACTACTAATTTATAAATAACTATTTATATCTATGTAATATTTATTTTAATGTTTATTATTGGCAGCAAAAGGCAGTTTCCAGTAGGTATATCCTATAAAACGAAGTATAAAATCGTGCAACTGAATGGATTCATTGAGTTTTGGTGGAAATAACTCTAGAATAAATTGTCCGTCCTGTATAAAAAATAATTATAGTAGTAGGTATCCATTTTTTCTCATCATTCATTGTGCTATATATTTTTTTATACCTATATAATTAAATTAATTTTTTTTTTAGAAAATGACAAATTACATGACCATGAGTGCACTTATAAAATATATAGTGTGCAATCAACTCAACTTCGACGTCTGAAGAAAGATACTCCGAGAGAAAAAAAAGACGCGAAGTATTACGAAAAGAGAAAAAGGAACAACATGGCAGCTAAAAAGTCCAGAGAGGCCAAACGTAGAAGAGACAATGAAGTAAGTTCTTTTTAATAGATTTTGATTTGAGTTGTATGTAGGTACACGTATATTAGTATATTTATATATTTTTTTTAAATGTATTATTATAGTACCTACACAATCATTATTAAATAAAATGAGTGGTGAAGACATTTCGATTAAGTTTTGATGCGATTAGTGTTTGAGGAGTTAGCTTAGCGGCTTAGTCCCTAAGTCGAATTCTGAAGATCAATATAATATAATTATATAAAAATATTATCCAAAATCAAAAATATACTCAATGGCGTATTCAGAGATTTTCCGCTGCCAGCAGGCACTTCCCAATTTGCAACTATTTTCATCCCATTCCTTAAAAAACTTATAGTATACTTATACAAATAAATTCCGACAATTCCGTTATAGGTATTTTCATCTACAATAAAAGAAATGTCATTAATTAATATTAAATTATATGATTGTAGTTTTGTATCTATATACTTAATATATATATATTTTTATAATTTACAAATTAATTTAACTTAGAATAGTACATTTTATATTTTTTTCTTAATAAGATTTGCATCAATTAAATCTAAATCATTACATTTTTATGTTACCTAGTAGACGAGAAATCCGAAAAAACATTTGAGTTTTTTGAAAGCTAGTAGGTATCCATCGACCATCATAGTCTAATGTAATATAGTAGGATTTATTTTTTATTTGAGGCGAGGAAACGACAGTTTATTCATATATTTATATAGTTAGAAGTGTAATAACGTAAAAAGTTGATATATAATAAAGATGTGAAATTGATTCTTATTTTAAATATGTGCTATATGTATGTGATTTAATAATTTATTAATATAATTTCCTTACGTTATTACATATATTATAAACCTGCACCTTACCCGGTTTACTGGAACATCCGAATATGTGTATATTATATGAATATATGTGCTATGATGACGTAATGAGGTGACACAGGTAGAATTGGATCACTAGACGCATAAATCCAAATAAAAAACAACACTAACTTATTTATGTATAATAAGAACGGATTTAAATTGTCGCACGACGGAAACGGACTCTGGAGATGTTCATGAAAACACGGGTGCACATACACTGACAAGGGAGACGATTTGGTCAAGTCAGCCAGAGCTAGTGATGGGCTGTAGGCGGCCTCATCAAAGGCCTCCGCGTTTCCAAAGAACTGGCTTTATCCTTGGTTGCAGAGACCCTCATTGGGCCATCCCTTGTCTTTTTCAGCATACGAGAAAAGTCACACGCCCTACGCTTTATTGTCACAGACACGTATGGCGTTTCTGTGTGATCTAGTAATATAAATCGTCCCCTTGATCACCGATAAAAGATTTTATTTAAGTTTACCGTTATCCGCGTGCGGCAACTCGACCGTTACTAATTTATTATTTAACTCTTTCTGAAATTGTTACATTTATATGATATAAGAGTATATCATTACAGAAGTTAGAAACAAGGGCGGCTTATTAAAAGAATACTAGGAGCGACTGCTCCTGCCTTGAAAATGGGGAAAAAATATGCTTTAAGTCTAAATGCTTAACAGGTTTTTTCATAATTCATAACTGATTTTCCTAATCTTATTATTTTTTTGAAAAATATTAAAAACTGTAAGTGTCACCCCCCTCCCCCACCCGAGGGGTCGCATTGCTAAAGTTCTGCTCCAGGATAATGGTTCGGTACGGCTCTGCAAGCCGCCACTGGTTAGAAATAAGAGTACAACCCTATTAAAATATTCTAAAAATATTATCTACTTGTATTATCCATATTATAGGAAACACTATATTTGTTACTGGTTAACGATGAATTTTCTCGTATTAATTTATGTATGTTAAAATATTTTAAATATAATTTAATATAATTTATATATAATTATACAGGAGAAATAGGTACTCTATTTAATTTCTTATTATTCTTTGTAGTTTATACTAAATATGATTTAAATTTTGAAATGTATATGATACCAAAATATAATAATTTGAATTTTTGGACATAATTTAATTAGCAATTAATATTGTATTATACCTATACTTATACAATTAATATAATATAATACAGTGTATTATTTTTTTTTAGATGGCATTGAAATTATTTATTTTAGAAAAAGAAAATATGTTGTTAAAGTTCCGATTAAGCACAGTAACTGAAGAACTTGAAATTATAAAGAGAACATTAGTTTTTTACAATACAAATCAAGTTATTTGGACAAATAATGTCTTACCACCTTTTCAAAACAAATAACTACTAAATTAAGATATGAAAATGTGAATATCTACCAGCAAGTATAATAATTTACAATATTATATCGATTTAACATAATAAAGTCTGTTACTGCTATTATAAAATACGCATCCAATATTTTAATACCTAACTTTATTATTCTCAAATTAGTCAATTGTGTATTGTAGTACGGTTTTAAATTTAGGAATTTAGTACCTTATTTAATTTTGATATGAATTAGATCTTCAAATCGGTATCCTAATCAATACCGATTATCTTTATACTATAGACCTATATTCGTGGTTATGTTATATACCTACTACAAAGCATGAACTGAGGTTTAATGATAAAATGAAAATAAAAAAATGGATAAAATGCTATAAAGTAATATTATAATAATAAGTAATAAATACGGTAATTATCATCTAACGATCTAACAACTAAGATATCTTACTATCTAAGTGCTAATCACGATTAAAGATAATCTTTAATAAAATTGTGGTGCTAATAACCACAGCTGATTTATAGAATAAATTTATTCTTTTTATCTGTGATCTATGCTAATAAGCATGAAGATTAGAGATATTTTAAGATCTCTAATCTTCATACTAATAGACAAGTAATAACAAGGAACAATTATTTTGTGATAATAACATCAGTATCGGTATTGATAACAATATTTTAACAGGTACTGCATGATGATAACATATATATTAAAATGATTCCAAGTTTTAAATTATTAAGTATGATTTTTAAAGTAATCCAATGATTATTACTTATTTTTTAATTCTAATTAATTAATCTATTTATTAGTATTTTTAATCAAAATTATTTGATGATAAACAATAGTATTCATTATCCACCAGCTACGTTATTTTTGGATTTACAAATTTGAAAACGGTAAGTATTAGTCTCTTTATTTTAGATTAATTAACTGTTTTAATTATTTTAAGATTAAAACACAAATGTATATTTATTCATCTTAATTCAGTGTTATTTATTATTATTAAAATATTGATTTAATTATTGTTTTACAAAATATTGAAATTTTAAATTTAATTTCTTAGATAATGAGTCCTGAAAAAAAAGCATGGATTAAACCATCTTTTGAAGAGATTCCATCAACAATAAAGTTATTGAAGCAATCTAGTAAAAAAAGGCCTCTTTCTCAAAGTGAAAATAAAAATTCTGATTGGTGTACTATTTACACTCCTCAGTCTGTTTCTAAATTAGCTATACATAATGGTAAAGTAAAAGAAGTAAAATATTGGTTTGAAAATGTAAATAGCAATTTGTTGATTAAAAGTAAAATCTTACTTGTTACTGGACCAACGGGATGTGCTAAAGCAACTGCAGTGAAAGTGATTGCCAAACAGTGTGGTTTCATTTGTTTAGAATGGATAACCCCTATGACTACTGAACCAATTTATGATCAATGCACTAACAGTTATTGTTACCAAAATATACAAGACAAGTTCCAAGATTTTATTTGGGGTGCAACAAGATACCGTAGTTTAAAATGTGGTGTTTCTAATAGTCAATTTTTGTTGATTAAAGATATTCCTAATATTTTTCTAGATAAACCAGATGAGTTTCATGATATTATGATGCGTTTTAATGCACTCTCACAATTTCCAATTGTGTTTATAATTAACAATGAGAAAATTATACGTGATCTATTTTCTACAGAAATCTCAGAAAAATTGAAAGTGCAACAAATTAAATTCAACCCAATCACTAGAAAATCTGTCCTGTCTGTATTGGAACAAATTGTCAAATCTGAACAACAGAAGAATAAATTATTAAGGATACCTAATTCTACAGAAATGAATGCTATATATGATGAGACTAACGGGGATCTGAGAGCATCAATATTAAATTTAAGTTTTACTTGTATGAACGTCCAAAACAAAATCAGTAAAAAGTGTTCTATTGCTTCAATGGATCAGAGCCTAGATTTATTTCATTCTGTCGGTCGTGTTATATATCCAAAGAGAGAGGTGATTAACTCGCCACTCAAATTTAAATTTACTCATAACCCTGATAACCTGGTTGAAAATTTTGCAATGCAACCAAGTACAGTTTTGGGGTTTCTTCAAGAAAACTATTTAACTCGCTTCTCGAGTTTAACTGATATTTGCAAAGGAGCTGATGCAATCAGTACCGCTGATGTAATGCTAAGTTCAGATTTTATGTTTGGTGTTTCTATATATGATATTAGTTTGTCATCATTATCAGTAGCTGTCAGAGGATTAATGTTGGCAAATGAAAAACCCATCAAAACATTTAGACCTATTGTTAAGCCTAAACATTTCCAATATACTAATGATATACAAATGTATAAGGATATTAAAGGATGGTTTGATGATGTACATGAATCTCCAAAAAATATATTGTTAGACATTGTTCCATTTGTAAATGAATTGGGAACTGATAGACAAAAGAATGTAGCTAAAGAATTGTGGAGTTTTAAAAGAAAATAATGACTTAGTGAGACTAGAAATAATTTATATCCCTATAAATGTATTGTTTTATATGTATTTATTTATTTATACAAAATATAATTTTTTTAATAACTTGTATATTTTTAATATTTTTAATGTTTTGTTAATAAAATCTATACAAATTAAAGTGTAAAAACTAATTTTGAATAACTTTATTTTTAACAACTGAAATGAAAATAACTACAATATATATAAATATCAGAGAAAGTCTTCACCTCTTGAAATTTATATATCATATACATTGTTAGTAGCCTTTTCTTCCTCTGAATCGCTGTCTGTTGTCCAACTGAATTAAAATTATTTAAATATTAGATATTAGTATAGCATAAAAATATAATAGTTATGATTTTACAAATATAGTTTAAAAATAGATATTACAGTTACAATTATTACAATTATACTTCTAAGCAAAATACATTTGATAGTCAATATTAATAAACCTATGATTATTTAGCAATGCAATAATTAATGTATTGTAGTATTTTTAAACAGGAAAGATTTACTAGCATTTAATACTTTATAATTTATATAATAAGCTTGATAATAATTAATGTGTAAGTATAAAATTAGTTCCATGACACAAGATGTTGCATATTTTGCAATTAGTAGGCTATTTTTGAAACTGAGATATTTTTGCATTTTTACTTGTTTTTTAATTAAAAATTGATCATATTTTAAGAATTAACAGTCAAATAAATTAATAAATTTGTTTTTAAACTGTTACCAATTGCATACTATAAAATCCAAATTATTAGAATGATATATTGCTAGATTCATTAAGTTTTTAGAAATTTGATTCAAAGTTCTTAATGATAGATAGAACATTTTTAAATTTGTGAAGTGTGTAATAAATTAGCTATTTAATTAATTTTTTTTTTCATATTCTATCATTTTAATTAAATATTTTAGCACATTTATTTCACATTATTTAAAGAAAAATTATAAAATATACTTATCTAATTTCAAATGTTATAAAAACCAATACCTACTAATAACTATATTAATATAAGTTATTCGAATTTGGTTACAAAATATTATCTATTTAACTAAATCAACTTATCACTTACAAGTGATCTCTTGCATTCAAAAAATGTATTTTGTAATGCCAAACATTCTGGTGGACATTTTTTTTCTTTCAAGCAGTCTTTGGGCAACTTTCTTTCCTAAAAATTATAATTAATACCCATTACAACATTAGGACTTTGTACAGGACAAAATTAATTATTTACTATTTTACAACAGTCTGATTCCAACAAACACATTTTGAGATCCGCTCTAATGCCTGCACACGGCCTATGGTCTGTGAGTTCACCTTCATCATAGCGCATCATCTTGATACAAATTATTGTACGTCTTACAACAAGTCTATTGAGTATTAATAAGATAATGGATATGGTATTGTATTTATTTTAGTATGTAAATAACTACAAACTGTATCGGTGAGTAATTTGGTTGTCTTCTTTGTAACTGCAATAGTCGTAATTACTAATTCTTGCGATGATGCAACACGCTCGAATTTTAAGCACGTTAATAATTGTTCATTTAATTTACATTTATTATTAAGTATTAGCCATATATCATTTTTTTTACAATAATTCAATATTTTAACCTCCACATAATTCTGGCTATAATTTCAATCACAGTCCACCATTTAAGATATTAATATTAACAGATAATAATATTTGTTATAAACATATGCTGTTATCAATTGATTATAATTAAAGTAGATAACAGCACAAAATCTGGTGCAGTTCATAGAGTATTACGTCTATAGTGCAGTTGTCCGAAAAATGATAACACATCTGATACCATAATTACCAGTGATCCAGCAGTGACATCAATTTAATTAATTGTATTTTGTATAGAATAATATATTAATTATATCTTTAATCGTGGTATTACCTACCCTATCCTCAAGGTTAATAGATTATACAGGTTGCCTCATTTAGCAATTATGAAATTTTAGGAGTGAGATAAGCCACGCTGTGACATCAACCGAAGTACAAAATGTTTCGTTATAACCGTCAACATAGGTGAAATTAAGACGATTTTTAACTTTCCTAGGCTCCTACAACTTCAATATTAATAATTTAAATTTGAAAGAAATTTAGTTTAGGCGCACAGTATAAATAACTCAATTTGCATAAAAAACCGTTGTGTTAAGCCATCATCACATATTTTAGATAATTTGTCTTGCATGTTTCCAATGTTTCCATAGGTTTTTTTTTGGTAATCGGTCAAAAAGTCAGTTTTAAAAAAAGTTGAACTAAAAGTCCGAAAATACAAAATATTTAAATCACTCCAATATAATTAATATTTATTTTAAAAATTTAAAAACGTTTGTAGACATTATATATTATACACATTAATACATTATATTATTATATAAATATTTTTCTATTTTCTAATTTTAATTAATTTTAATATGTACGTGAGGCCCATAGTCCAAAACGTGAATCTTAAATTTTTTCAGTAATTAACAAGTACATACAATTAGACGATACTTTTAAATGTGTATTTAACTTATGCCAATAAGGTGGGGGGCAATGCCCTTCGGCCCCCCCCTTAAATCCGCAACTGGGAACAACAATATCAAAATTTATTTGTAACTAAATCGTTTCAAAAAATGTATTTTATTTTATTTATAAACACGTCAACTAAACTAAAATTGAAAAAAATAGTAAGTATAGTAAAAAATATAAATTTGTCATTACTAATAATTAGTATTTACTATATATACCTAACTATATAGTGCAGGAATCGGGAACCTTTTCGTAGGTAAGAGCCATTTTTTCAAATAATTACAAAACTATGATATCCAGGGAGCCACATAGGTTTGAACAACCTTTTTTTTTTAATTGTGGTGTATAAATTATTATTTATCACTATAATAACGCAGGTATAATACAATTTATATTTTACGGATCTCAATTGATAATTAATAATTATCCAAAGAGCCGCAGGTTCCCGACCCCTGATATAGTGGATTCCCGTTATATTTTTGTTAGTTATACGAAAATATAATAATATATAGGTAATATGTGTACAAACATTTTTAAATTTTTAAATATTTAAAATAAATATTAATTATATAAAATATTTTTGTATTTTTGGACTTTTTGTCCGGCTATAAAAACTGAAACCGGATTTTTTCTGATCCAACTTTTTTTAAAACGGACTTTTTGTCTCCGACTTTTCGTCCGCGTCTCTGCGATTTGTTTTTTTTTATGTATAAGATTAATCCAATTATTAGTGAAAAATTATCAGACGATATAGTTTATTAATTATTGAGTATTTATTGGTAGGTTACAAATAACGCTTATAAATAACTTTTTTTGAAAATGTATTTTAATTAAATTGGCGTACCTACTACCTATTATAATTAAGGTTTTAAATTTGAAATATTTCACTTGAAAATTTCACTCTTTTTGAAATATTTCAATGAAATATTGAAAAATATTTTTTCTTCTTTTAAACGTGTTCGGTTATAGTTGATTATAAATAATATATTGATTATACACAGAAAATATTGATTGTAAATATGCTCTAATTTTTGATATTTTTTTCGTAGTGTCTGGAAAAAGATTTTTAGTTCACTAATCAAATAGTCCAAAAACAAAAAACGTAAATACAACAACTTCCGAGCCCTAAAATTTATTATTTCACACTTGTATTATTAATTAGATCCTTATTGGTTATTATTATTATACATATTTTCTTTATTTCACACAACTTTAAAAATGTTCACTTGCAAGTTTACGTGATTATAAACTTAAAGATATAATAATTTATATTTTATTTTTCATTGAAATGAAATATTTCATAAAAACTTCATGAAATTTTAAAACCCTAATTATGATAAAACATTTATTTAAGATATATTTTTAATTTTAGTATTTTATATAATGAATAATTTTTATATTTAAATATTTTATATTCAGTTTTGACTTATTATAATTGTCCAAACGGCTACGTCCATTTGTCCTAGATAGTATTCTTATATATTTATCCATTTATGTATATTATAAAAAAAATATAAAATATACTGTAATATGGTGTTTTTACTGTATACAAACTATTAAAAATATGAGTATTTTATAATTATTAATTTGAGGGTGACATAATATGTTCTGTAAAACTTCAAATAAGCATGTATTTATATTTTATATCTTAAAAAAATTATTAAATATGTCTACGACGAAAACAATTTGAGTACTGTGGTTAAATAAATTTGTTGTGCTGAATTTTTTCCATTGTCCGCCAATATTTATTATAACTCAGAAGGTATTTACTATTCATTCTTTATTAAACTGCATATTATAAATTAAGCTATAATTAAGTTTATTTAAGAGTAATATTGCTCTAAGCCACCGACATAATCGATTTAAAATAGGTTTAAATAATTTTAAAAAAAATGAGAGGGAGAGAATAATTGTATTAAATAAAATGAGTAAACAAAAATTGATTTCGTCGTAAATTTAAAAATAGTAGCACTGTGAAACTAAATGTCTGAATACATTTGTTTCAATCATTTGTTTGGATAGTATCACCTATTGAAATAGAGCCTACATGGAATCGTCTAACTCTAAACCATATTTATCTAACGTGATTCGCAAACATTTTTCTTTTTATTCTCGTCTAATATTGTGAATTTAGATGTTTTTCTTGCTATTTGAAGACATATTATTGTGATAAATCATTTGTTATGCACAAAAGGAATGAGTATACGTGTATATATATATATTATATATGTACAATACCGTGCAAATGTAACATAAGTCATAAATCTTTTGTAACTTTCTATTAGGTAACCACCCCATAAAGGAGGAGTCGAAGAAGACTTTATGACTTCATTCTCATTAATCACCGAGAAACAAGAAATGGTCGACTGTCGATTTTTAACGCCCATGTCACATTTCAACAAACATATGTGGTTTTACACATAAACACGTCAATCCTTACAATTGTTTTAACAGTAACAAGTATAATTGGTAGGTATAAAAACACAAAAATACCTATTCGATTTTTATAATTTTTTAACATATCTTTTATAACAATGATGACTGATGACTAACAAATTGGTTAAATCTAAGACCAAAGCACTTCCTAAGCTGGGACTTGGTAAATTTGGATTTTTTTTTTAAATGTATATTATTATTTTCTATTATACTACTATAGGTTTGCATAGCGTTAAAGCCAATACACAATATACATGCATATTGCATAGGTTGCTGACGCGAAGTATGGGTTGTTACAGTTTTAAAACAGAGTATTAATTTGTATCAGTTGTATTAGGTACTTTTAATACTTATGCACTTTACGTGTGTTATTTAAGTATATATTTTATTCGAGAGTGTAACTATATTCGTATAATTTTTCTGTTAATTTAGTCATAACAATATAATGCTACATTTAGTTATTTAAATCATCAAAAATGATAAAATATTGCACTTAATATATTTGAGCCTTAACAGTTAAATAGTTCAACATGCTTATTATAGATGTGTAGTAAGTATCTATCATCACCGAGTGTTATTTCTCTAGAGTTGTAATGCTCGATTCGGCGTCATCGCACACCCACTTAATAATATCAGTCTACTTGGTAACTCGGCGACGTGCCAATTTTATTCATGTAGGTACACAATATAGTGTCTACGCGAGTAAAATGTGTAAAATTCTATAATAATAATTAATAATTTCAATTATAAAAAATACAATAGTCGTTTAATTTGTACATGCGTGTCGTATAAGTAAAACAATACTTATAATTTATATATCATTACATTGAAGAGGTATCGTAAGTATAGGTATATATCGTATACATTTTGGAGTACTTATATTAGAAAATATGATTTATATACGTTACACAGCGGTCGTCTTTTCTATTATGCTTACGTTATTACCGCAACATTATTTGTGGATAAATACGCCATAGATACCTGTATTGCGGTAATTGCGTGTTATAATACATTTATATTTAATTATTAAAATTAAATGATAAATATAGATCGGTACACTCCAGTGCAACCGCACAGTCTAGCCTTGAGCGCCGGCAGTAACTTGGCGACGGACGTGAAGTCTTGTAGCAAATTGGCGCATTCGCACATCAGCACGTACTGCTTGTCGCCGTTCGATTGCGATTTGTGTAACGTTATTCTTCTTAGACCGGCGGATTTCGGTAGATAGTTGTAGATCATGCGTGCACCTGAAACGCGTCGGTCGACATTCAAATACACACGGTCAACACAACATAGTATTTTTAAATTAAAATTATTGCCGCGCTCAACATTAGGTATGTGTTATATATATGCATACGAAAGGCGCACGGGCACAATGCTATTTCATTATTTTCTATTATCGCAAAGGTAATAGATACCTGTCCAATAAAGCCAGTGTTTCTCGAACTTTTCACTGTCGTCGCCGTCGAATACCTTGTACACGGATATGATGTAAGCTGTATGCGTACCTCTAGGCCTTTTTGATTGACTCATTGGCGGGCACACGATATTGGCCACTTCGGTGAATAAGTCGAACGTGTGATCGGTGGTGTGCTTGATGACTCGGGGGTCGAATTTTTTCAGAGTCGTATTTCGAACGTTCACCGCCACCTCTCGGGGATTGGCCACCGAAGACTTATTCAGCACATAATACGTAATGAACGGGAACACGGCTGTGTTTGAAATAAAAAATATGCAATAAAAAAATGTATCGAGTAGGTGCAATAAATAAAATGTATACATGTACACATTTTATTTTATTCTAAAAACAAAAATTAGCTACAAGTAAAATTTTAGTTAATTTAATAGCTCAAAATTTTTATTAAATATAGAATATAATAAAACGTACTTTTTAAAAATTATATTTTTTAGTTTCTTAAAAAAATATGAATTTATATTTTTCAAACGTGAAAAATACTGAGTTTCAATTATATTATGGTCATTATTCGAAATAAATAGGCAGTAAATAAGGATTATAATGATTATATAAAAACATCTGCACGTTGGCATGTTAATCTGGACTAATATACAGAAGCGTGTAATTTTTATATATTAAACACTTTAAACATTTTTAGTTGACTGCTTAAATGAATATTACCGTCTTTTTCTAAATTTGCCAGTAACATGCCCTCCGAAGCTACTTTGGTGGCTGCTATTTCTGTAAGTAGTGAACACGCAGCTGCTGTTTGTCTGGCCATTGGATCCGACAAAGGAGATTCTAAAACAGGATCGATCGGTTCCAACGTGGTCATCATGTGAAACATAAGGCAAGTTTTTGGGTCGTCTACTTCGACCATATTTAGAGCATTGGTTTTATTTGGACTCGGAGTCGTAGGGAGCTAGAATAGTATAGACGCCATAAGTGACAACATTTTAAATAACCGTTGAATTATTTATAAGCAAAGCACGTACGTTGACTCCGTCGGGTAGAAATCGGTCTAAATAAGCGATTGGTATAATAAAACAATCTTTATCCAAATTGGCAATACTCGCCGAATCGACTTTTCTAACATGGAGAGTACTATGACCGTTTGGACCAGTAGGATTGTTTAATGTAGAATACGAACCATGGCGACCTCTGCAATTCTGAAAGTTGTAATTTGAAGATGGACATTTTTTTTATGAACAAAATAATAACTACAAAAATGAATGTATAATATTTCTATTTTTATAAAAGTATGAAAAAATATAGATGAATGAAAATCACCTTCATAATCTAGACGAGTCGGTAAAATACAGGGCAGACATTCGCTTATTGAACTACCGTTTTAGTATAAAAAGTAAAAAAAAAATAACAAATATTTATTTACTTGCGACGGACCGCCATTTGATTATGTAAATTATAATGTCGGAGTTATTTTGTTAGAAAATCGAGTTGAATATATATTGTACAAATCATAGTATAAACTTGGGGAAGCTTTCCGGTAGCATAAATTGATTATTTTTCTCAAAATTATTTAGTAACATAATAAAAAGATAATTGCAAATCACTAATCGATTACTTATTACTCTAATGTAATAACAAATTGCCACAATTTATGGATGTCGTGTCAAGACATGTATGTTATTAAAATTGTATTGTACTTTTACATTATAAATGTAATTTATAGAATTTTTCGAAAAAGTGTTTGCATTATTGTGATATTGATGCGTAATATCATATTCCATGAAAAATTTATTTAAATTATCGACTTTATATACCACAGGGCATATATAAGTATATTTAAAGGTGTTTAAAGGATAAAGTTTTGAAACGAAAAACATAATGTTAAGTTCGGTGTTTCAATATTGGCTCATATATAGTTTGTATCGTATATATACGATACATTTTCGTATATTATGACCGCGATGTCCACGATGATCTTGTGTAATGTGTAAGTAAATATTGTAAAATATTATAATAATATACATCACTGTTGCTGCTGCAGTGACTTAAAGAGCACCACACACCCACTTTTTAAGAGGTTTATTGTAGGCAATTTTAATGAAATGTTGAGAAAAGTTTAAATTTTAATTCTCAAGTATAGGTATTTAAATATTAGTTTGAAGTAATTTACATGTGGTCTCATACTAGCTCTATAGTAATTAGTAGGTATTGATTAGTTATGAGATTATATGGGAAATCAGTTTCAAGCAAAAAAAAAAAGAATTACTATAACTATAGTCATACTAAAGAGACCAAATTTATACATGATACAAAAGACAATATTGCTTGTTTTACTATTTTTTTTTTTTTGTATATTAAGGATACCTACTAATAAAATAAAAATAGCAAAATATGAATGTATAACGTGTACAAATTTTGGTTTATTAACTATGACTGCTGTCTGAGTGATTTTTTTTACGTGAAACAGTTTTTACGAACAATTTATGAGTGTGAGGTATGCTAGTGATTGGCGTCTTCTTAAATATACGAAACAAACACCGAACCTTGTCAATTGGATTGTTGTTGACCGAACTGCAGGTCGCGCTCGCACTGGTCCCCGTGCCATTTGCGAATTGAGGCGTGTTGGTGACGATTGTCTCAGCCTTCCCCGTGGACTGTTTCCTTCGGATCCATCGTATGAGCGGGACAGCTGAGGTGGGTTTTGGTTGCGCTAGTAAAGGTGGTCCGACGAAGTCCTCGAACTCCTGTGGGAAGTTTGCATGACCCAGGAGTATGTGGGTCCTAAACGGGCAAGTATGATCCGAGTCGATCATCATTGAACACCTGTATTGTCACAACATCAGCTTGGACGCGGACGGACAGTTGTGAAACACATCATGTCCGGTAAGGGGCATCCCTAGACCCATTTGTAGAGGCGGAGGAGGAAAAAACTGATGTTTAAACTCAATATTTGCGCATACGTAGTTTTAAATTGTATTTTATAAAATATATATTTATTATGCGTATATCTTAATAATGTATAACATAGCTAATTTTATGTTCAGAATAATTTATTTAACTTAGTTATTTTTAATATTATAATGAATTGACCTATAATCAAATTTAAATGTAATAATATTATTTAGTACCTATAGCCATTTTTTGACATTATAATTTTAAAATAGGTGTATGAGTATTTTAAAACGTACAAACAACTCACAGTTTTAAAACATTCATAACTTGTTTTAAAATTAAAATATCAAAAGTCTATTTAAGATTCTAAAAAATCTGCTTACCTTATCATTTATGATGAGATAGAAAATATTGTGGTTATATTATCCATATCCACGATTAAAATTAACTTGCATTATTTCAATTGTAAATATTATACAATGATGATTGGGACAAATATCTGATATGAATACGCAAGTTAATATTTGCATTTTAAATACATAAGTACAAGTGTAAAAACATCGTAATAAATTAAAATGTAGGATCATGAACTTATACCTATGTGACTTTGTCAAAAAGAAAATGAGGATTATTATTTTATATTTAAAATGTATTATCGCATTTATATTTAAATACTAAAACACAAATACTTTTAGTCATTTAATTTTTTTAACTATACTGGTACAGGCGCATAGGTATAATATTAAAACTTATTTTTTTGTCAAAAACTTACGATTTAATTAAAATAATTGCTTTTTTTTATTAAAGTAAACTTTTCGTATTATTTATTGTTGAAAATATAATAATTTATGAATATGTAGGTACTATTAAGTACTTATAGAATTTTATATTGATTAGCTCTTTTATTTAAACAACAAATCAAAACTATATTATGTTTCAAATAATTGTACAAAAATATGCATTTATAAATTATTATTTTATTTGAATAAAAATTTAAATTAATTCATTTAGTAGAGTTAAATATTTAATAATACAAAACATGTAAGTTGACTTGAAGTAATAATTATTTTTATGATTATTATTATTGCGCATATTTTATCGGAAGGTCAAATATTGAGAAATCATTGTCATTATTATTATAGCGTTATAGATTGTTCCTTATTATTCAATTTACTTCACTCCTAATTTGTCTCTAATCCTCTCACATGGTTATAAAAACCGGTTTCAACACCCTAATGGACAGATGTGTTAATATATTATAATACCGAGGGGTGAATTGGTACGTGGGACGGCAACTAAATAATAATCCTTATCGATTACGGTCAACAGCTGCTAACCTGGATTCTCTGGTTCTCCGTACGGTTCCCAGTGCATTGGTGTTGCCACTAGTCGTCCTCCTGCCCAGGCCACTGGAATAGCTTCTCTCCTTGGAGGAGCCTTCCGCCTGGAAATTCTTCCGGAAAAGTATGTTCATGTTGTGAGCGCGGAAAATCGCTGGTAAACGATTTTATTTATTATACAATATTATTAATATTTTGGGATGAAAAATACGTGTAATTATGTCACGAATTCATGTCGTGTAGAATGGTATCACGCTTTTGTGTATTCATTTTATTATTGGGTGTTTACTACGCACGTCAGCAGACAACTGCGTGCGTTTGTAACTGATGTGTGTGGCTAAGACTAGTGTAGTATCTGTCGTAGGATAGTTTCTATTTATAAACGTTGGCGCCCTTTGTGGGAAGAACCCTGCCAATTTACCCGTATAACGAATACACGGTAAAAAAATTGACGATTTGTGTTCGATTCCAGTAACACAAGTATAATATACAATATTTTTGATTTAATGTTTTTGCTGACGTGATACACATCCGTTGGAGAATATAAAAATAACCCGTAATGTAAACGATATATTCATTATTTTTTTAGTACGGAATAAACTCCATTTCGTAGTTTAGTATTTCTCAGCCGACGCGATCGTTTCAAATATTTGCTGTTTTTTTCTTTAGGTTAATATTAACAAAAATATATTTACTAATTATTAATGCTTTTTATTGCATTCATCTACATATAAATACACAATCTTATGCGTATAAAACTATTAGTTTTCATTTTAAGTATATCAAATTTATACATGATAATATAATTTACGAAAAAAATAAACAAATAAACAAACAAATAAAACATCAACAAAAACAGTATAACAGCTGAATACATACAGCAAAAACAAATATTACAAGTGTCATTTTAAATAATATTACGAGTATATAAAGTCTTAAATAACTTGGGCGAAAATTATAAGCATGTTAAAGTATTGACAAGAGATTAAAGATATCTGTATAAAAAAATATTTCAGTCATTACAGGTGTAGTAAAGGATCGTCGTACCTATTCGAAATCTTAGTTCATTTCTACATTATTTAAACAATAAATAAAATGTGTTCTCCCCGGTGGTCTTCCAGTATATCAAATAATCAATAGTAATTAAATTCTTCGCTTATTTTTCAACAAACTAATAGTATTTAACTTAAGGACTAGATAATTTGGTTGAAGTATTAGTGTTAGAAATCGATAAAAAATAGAAGGTTTTCATTTTGGTTAAAAAAATGTTAAGGTTTACTGTTTACATAAATCTACTATTCGAAAATGAAAATCACTTTCAGTGTATACATTTTACCCCACGTTGTATATTATAATGGAAGTTACTGGTTTGTAAAATAATAAAAAAAAAATAACGTCGTTCAATTTTGAACATGGCGATGGCACAATAAGGTATGCTGATTTATGTATCTTGCAACGCATTTCTTTTTATTGTCATGTTTACCGTATTGTGCGATTATTACAAACGATTGAATTCGTTGAAGACATGAAAAAAATTATACGTCGAAAAAGAAAAAAGAAATATTAGAGTTTCGGGAAGATAGAGATACGTCATATAAGTAAGCCGTCTATACATAATATTATACAGCTAGTATAATATAACATGTACCTATTGCCTATAGGTATACTCAGACTACAAATAACGATGGTACGAGTAGTATGCGTCTTGGAATTATTGATTTTTTTTTTTGTCAAATATATACACACAAATACACAGAGTGCGGTGGTCAAATAATAACGATTTCGGGGGGTGACCGGGGAGTATAAATGTATGTGAATGCGAATACTTCCGCAATTTCGAAAAAAAATGTTGAACGATAGAGTCTAGACGATCTAGTTCGGCGACGGCTTTGGAAAACGATCGAAACTCAAAATACGTTATAATATACATGATAATATTATTGTCGTCGTCGTCCTCCGACGGGATTACTAAAATGCATATAATACGTCGTGTGCAGACTGCACGCCGGATATTAGGTATATTATATTATACTCGTAGCACGCACACGTTATCGTATTGATCCATAATAATATGATTATCAGCGACCACGTGACCGCCGTCCGCAGGGGCGGTTCACGGCGATTCCAAATCCGAAATCCGACGTATCGACCTATACAAATTCAACGGCGGCATGTTTGGATGTTCGATACGCGTGGGTGACGACACGTGGGGTCTGATGGTCTGGTACTCGGGTATGGCGCGGCGGATGGTGGTGATCTGCTGGTATTCGTGTTGCTGCTCGTACGGATAGTAAGCGCCGTTCTCGAAGTTCGGGTTGGCTATGGTCTGCGGATGGTGGTGCACGGGTCGCCGAGTTGTGGCTGTCGTGTCGATGTTGCCCGTGGGCGACAACGTAGCCCAAAACGTCTTTGGCGATATGTCGATCGTGTCGTACAGTGGGGGACTCTTCTTTGGTTCCGGACTGAAGTCCGATTTGTTCCAACGTTTCTTACTGCAAACAAAACGAGTAAACGTATGACAAGTGTCTCAGAATATGAAAAAATCGTTTAAAATTAGCTTATGTCTTAAACCTGCAAAGACTGACTGGACGGTGTCGATCACGTGTATATATGTGATAATAATAAAAAATAAGTAGCTTAAGACAATAATGTATAGATTTCATTGAAAATCGTGTTATAGTGTTTATTATAGGCCTTTAGAGATGCTGTTAATTATTATGATTCACAAATAAAAATATTGCTTAGCAGTATATATAATCTATAGCAATTCTCGTTCATTGAGTACGGGTCTGTAGGTAATAATGTCTATATAATTTCGTACATGAATTATTAAGATAAATCTATTTAAAACTCGTCAACACGTTTAGACATATGTTAAAAATAATTTGTATACTATACTCACTCTCTCAGCCGGACGATCACCACTAATATAACAGTCCCGACCAGCATCACTCCGAGCAAACATGTGGATAGCAGCATCCACCAGGAGTATGTCTCGATAATAGGTCCTGGAAAGAGTTTTTGTTTTAGTGTATCAATGACCGACGTTTTGTAATAAATATTTAAAAACTCTTGTACTTTTTGTATAGTATAATATATTATGCTTAATCGAATCGATTAAATTGGCAATTAACTCGGATTGGTCACCTTGAATTAAACAAAAAAATGTTATCTTATTATGGACCAAAAATAATACACAGTATATAATACACATGTATAAAAAACAATAGAAAAACAAATAAATTGTTTCAAAATTAAAACCAAACATAATAGAAGAATTTCAAGTTCAAAAATGTTCAGAGCGACGGATTTTTTTATATACATACACACACATACACACGTCATACCTTGCTGCGGTAACTCGACAAATCCCACCCCTTGATCCGTATCGCACACGGATTTGCACGGTTTGCCAGGTTCCAGTTCGTTGGTTTCCATCAACATCTCTTTGTTTGGCGAGTTTGATTCATTGCTGCCAGATTGATCGCTCGGGACGGCGGCTAAAAATGATGGCATGGGAGGCGGTGGCATGTCCAGTATGGACGGCGGCGGACCTAGATCACCGCATTCACGGCCGGTTATGTCCATACAAGCGGCCATCGTGGCTATGCACAGGCTTGACCCGATTAAGTAAATCTTCATGATGACGACGTGTTCTGTTAATAATACAAATGAAACAATTAATTTCTCAAAATAAAATAAAAATATAAGTAATGCTAGTAGCATTTAAAAACTTTTTTTAGTTTAATTTAAGTAAAAATGATATATTTTTATACTGTAATTCATATTTTGTTGTACGATATAGGAATAAATGAATACTAATTTAAAATCTTGTCATAGTTTTATTTGTTATTCTATTTATACCGTAAATTCGCTCAACTTTTATTATTTATTTTATGTCAAAACCATATTTATATTCATGCGACGAAAAATATTCTAACTCTTAACTTTTAAAATAAAATATATTTTTATATTTTATTTAGTCTATTACTATTTTCCCTTTGGCTGTAGGTTTATTTTACAATTTTGAAAATGCATGGAATAATTTTCAATAAGTCTGAAGTAAAACGTTGAAAATATATTTTAGTTTTGCTTAAAGTCATACTATATTACAAAGATGGTAAATTCCATTATACCATACGATTGCTTTAGGCATTTTTGAAGTAGTAGTTGATGTGAAACTCTATTTATCAACTTGCTGTGACAGTCTACATCATTTTGAAATTGTGTTTCCCCTCTGAGTACATTTCTTAAAACGGAAATTACACATATATGTCTAATAATATTGTATACTATCTACTATCTGCCCTGTGAAATGACTATTGAAAAATGAGGTTGCAAGGGTGAAACAATCGATCGGCTTACAGTAGGGGAGATGATTGACAGTTTTTGATTACCATTGTGCATTGGTGACGTCATCTTTAAAAGAACCGAAGGAAAAAATAATAAACATTTAATACCAAAGAGTTTTTGAGGTTGAAGTGTATGTACAATTGATTTTGTTTAATTGAAAAGATAGTTATTATAGTTTTATATTTATATAAAAATGCAGATACTGCCAATAAATAAATTAAAGCTATGCATTTCATAAACCATCAGATCTAAAATCATAAAATACGTAGATTTCATTTCATAAAAATTACTTTTATTCATGCATATATATGTGCCAATATATTATTGAGTATAAATGTATAATTATATAAATAAATATATATATATATATATATATATATGTATACATAAAAATAACAGTTACTACTGACTATATAAGTATACAATTGAAAAAGAACTGATGATATAATTATTTTACTTAGATAACCTACTAATAAATTTGCACGTGTATTAATTAATATTATTTAATTTGATTAAAATATTGATATTCAAATCATGAAAAATCATACAAAATAAATAATACCACTAGAATAATGTAAAAATATATGTTACTGAAAAGTTATAGTATTATAACTTTAAGGCAAATTATCAATAAATAAAAATACATTAATAAATTATTGATAGTTCTTAGTTTAGATTCAAGATATATTTTTTATAGAATTAAGTAGCAAAATTTAAACAATAGATCTTAAATAATAATTCTAAAATAAAATAATATTGGATATCATAGAATAAAAATTGTTTATCATAAACATTATTTATAAAATAAAATGTATTTTTTTAAATTAAATGTATTTTTAAAATACATATCGTATATATTATATGTATATGAGTTAACATATATACGTTAGTATTAATTATTGATATAGGTACATATTAATCGTAATAATAAATAATAATAGTATTATAATTAGAGGTAAATCTAGGAATGAATAAATGTGCAAATTAGATAAAAAATATGTGCTTGTATTATAAACCGTGTAATTATATAAATAAATATTATACTCATAGTTGTAAAAAATGATAAACTATGTCCAGAAGCATAAAATAAATGTTTTTGGTAGTATTAGAAACTAAAATTATTGAAACTTTTAGTTAGTTAAGTGAGACAAAAATTTTTCAAATAGTATTTAAGTACTTGAGTCCATATAGATATATGATTATTATAGTTATATATTTAAAACAATTTATTCATTGAAATTTATTAAATTGCTAATATATAAAAAAAAAAAATTGAAAAGTATAATTTATAATTTCTCAAAAATTAAGTTAGAAACATCAATCGTGGTGAGTTATATTAAAAAAAAAGTTTGTTATTAAATATATGACATACAAAATAAAAATAAAAGATTATTTACAATTTATAAATTATAATAATGAATATCATTCTATTTATTGTTCAGATAATTAATTTTAAAAAGTTTGATTTATATATTATTTTTTCGTTTTTTAATGTATATTTGGGAAAATTATTTTATTCTTGTAAAAAATATGTAATTAGGGTAGTTTTATAAGTAACAGAAATTTAAGTTATAAATTATAATAAAAAATATAAAAATATCTTCTACAAAATTGTTATAACTACTTGTATTAAACATGACTTAAAATAACCTAACCTTAATATTAAAAAAAAAAATAATAATAATAATAATAATAATAATACAACGAAATTACAAACATTTTAAATATATACAACTTTTGTAAGAAAATAACTTATATTTTACATAAAAATAGACACATAAGACCACATAGTTATATACTTAATTACTTTAATAGATTTTTGGTAGGTTCAAATTCATGAAATGGAATAAATGGTTTATTAGTTTTTTTGTTAAATGTAAATAATTTGTTCTGTATACATATATTAAATACATTTATATTTAAAGCAATAGATCAATAATTCATAACAGGATTATTATATGAACTGCTCTGAATGGTTCGAAAAATGTTGATTATTAAAAGTTTGTAATAAATAATATTAGGTAGATACATCATATATATATATATTGAAAATAACTAAAATTAAAAATAAATTTCAATAAGATGGTATTTCAACAGTTTTACTGTTTGTGTCCATTATTGTTTACTGTTGTATATCTAAGACTGATAACAATGCATGCAATAATGTAATAGTACTACTGATTTATTCGTTGTAAAGCGATAAAGAGGTATCTGGCTTAAAAATAATGTTAAGGACCATTTAATGTACGTTTTCGTATTAAAATATAATAACAACAATAATAATAACTTACATGTTATGTGACGTCTTTGTGGCTCGGCGACGGTCTGAGTAGATGGAAAGGCAGCCACGGGGCAGATGCGCAAAATCGGCTTTCCCGACCCTTTTATCGATCTCCCCGCTCCGTCGTCGCCCCATATCCGGTCACCCTGGTAACCGGGTAAAAATACAAGGGAACTCGTTTCAGGGTGGTAGAGAGAGGGCGTCTTTTCTAATGACTCTGTTGGGGTTTAAAAAAGACTTTGGTAACTTTCTGTTCTATCACTATATCTACTGGTTTGCAGTAGTCATTTATTCACCTATATACCTTAAACCTTCTTCTGAAGGTCGAAGAATAGAAGAGATAGAAAAAAATATTAACACTCTAGATTGAGACTTTAACTCGAAGTCATTTTTTATTTGGTGTTGTCAGTCATCAACAATAAAACCTTAATGATTTTATGTATTTATATAAAACTAGCAAAGTTAAGAAAACTTATAAACGAATGTAATCAAGGATAATATATATGATATTTTAGTACTGTTATAGATAGTATGAAAGACGATTTCTTCGTGTGTCTAACAGAAAAATACTTAAAAATGTACAATAAAAAAATTGTAATATTTATTATGAGAAATACCATAATGACTAGTTTCAAAAATAGGTAACATTTATAAAATGTATCATACATAAAAATAATTCATTTAAGTTTTATTAACTCTAACTTAATAATGTAGATAATTATTTAGATTTTAATTAAATAATTACCGATTTTACTAGGTTTAATATTATGTTGTATTAGCTTGAATTTGTATTAGATAGTTAGAAATAAAAATAATATATTAATGATTAAGATTTTAAAATGAAAAAATAACTAATAGTTTAAAATTACATAAGACATACTAAAGCAGAGTTAATTAGTCAATAATATTTATAGCACTTGAATATTAAATGTAAGTATATAACTCGTTTTATAATTTGGTCATAATGATTATTATAATTTAAATTAATTGTTACAGAAAACAAACTTTTTACTGTCAAAATAATTAATAGTAAAATGTCTATAAATGTTTTTTTTTTTTTTATCTCATTCTACTTTTATTTACTTATTTATATATGATATATAAATAAAAATAATACTATTATCAATTAAATCATTTTTATTATTTCCATTAGTATTATTTTGAATAGGTAGTATAATAAATAATAATGAATCTTAATTAAACAAAAGTAATGTTTGTCATTTTTCTTCGATTTACTAATCAGTAATGTAGTATTGATGATAGTATTAAAGTTAACTATAGTATAAGACACATAAATTCAACAATGATAAATATTATTGTAATATTTAACGGTTAAGAACATCATCAATAGCTTATCATACAATATGATTTATTGTGTCGGTTAGGGTGGTAAGTAATTAAATGCTAATGTATTTATAATAATAATATAAAACGATAATGCCATTATTATTTATTTGTATAGTTATTCAAACGTCCTTTAGGATCAAAGCTTTTTATTTAGGAATTAATGATTTGTTAATAATTTGTATACCATATTGTATAAAGATTGAAAATAAAAATTATTTTTATCAAAATATAATATAGAAATATTTAATAAATCATGACCCAAAAAAATGTAAAAAGGCCAGATAATATAGTTTACATAACCACCTAATAAAATTTTACTAAAGTTTGTATGGTACCTTACCTAAACTTTCATACATATTAAGTGTTATTACTTTAAAGTTTAAATTAAAGATATATTTTTATTTTTTATGGATAAGATATCAAATTAAATTTGAATAAGCTAGAGAAATAAAATTTTAAAATACAAATAATAATTATTCATAATTTACATTGTCATGTTTGAGTTTAACACTAACTTCTGACTAACTTTATAATTCATACTAAACAATAAACTATAAAAAAATTATCTTTAATAACAATTAAAATTTTAAAATTTCTTGTTTATTTAATATTAAAATTAATAATGGCTTTAAAGAAACATTTTTGGATATTTTCCAAATTTTGAAATAAAATTATAATGTAACTTTAATACGTTATATAGATCCGTGTAGTTTATAATAGCTATTTATTATCATACAAGAATTAAACATCTTTAATGCATGATTTATAAAATAAAAAATTAAAATACAATATTTTTAAATGAAAATGTTTTTATGCTGATTCGTATACCATCCATATGTCTTGTTAAGTTATATTTGAAGATCATAATAATATTAAAAACATTAATTAAGCAAGTAGCTAACATTTTTTTTTTGTCAGAGAGGGGGGCTAAATAATAAATATAATTTTAATTTTAATTTATTTACACGATTGATAAACAAAATTTTTTAGTTTTAATTTTTAAAAATTTCAGGGGTTAGAGTCTAGAGTCCCATGGATTCTTTCTGTATACATACCTGATACTGATGTCTTACAATACTATGTCTTAAATAGATCGCAATCACCGTACTAAACATTTCCTTATATTATGAACTTATATTTATATATCAATATACGTACATAGAAATTATACCATACTTCGAAGTACTAGAAATCATTATTTACATTTCGTGTTGCTTGTCTTATCGATTTTAAGTAGATGTTATGTCGAGGTCAAAATTAATTTAATTTAAAATTCAATTATTCAACATTAGATAGTTGACATTGTACTTTTACAATATTCGAACTTCTCTATCTAAATACATATAGTACAATAGTACATATTAATATGTTATTATGATCATATTAACTAAAATACCTAGATAGCAAAATATTTATATTTTATTTCAATTTTTATATAACAATTTAGGTATATATAGGATGTCTTACGATATTTGTCATGAACATATCGCAGCTATTGAAATCTAAAAATAATTTATCATTAAAATATATTGAAATAATTACTAATTGCTTACTTAAAGTTCAAAGAAATCTAGTTTTCATTGTTTAACTAATATATATATGTATATATTATAACTTAAAACGACGGATAGTTATTTTATATTTATTGTCTTTATTAAGCCTAATATTTATCTATGTCATTATTATCGTTTTTTTTACTGCTTGAGTATAATTGTTGAAAATAGTTATTAAATTAAATTATTAAATAAAAAAAGATGTAATAAAGTAAAAAGTATTTACTCATCATAAATAATGTAGGAAAATAATTGTAATGATTGGATACTAAATTAATCATTTTGAATTGCTTAGGATTTTCATAAATATAAAAATAAATTATACTATTTTTATTATTGCATTAAAATAAAGTCGACTTTGATGAATTATTTTATAATTGCAATTATATCAATGTTATGAATTTCACGTTAATATTTTTGGTCAGTTTATCTTAGTCGCAGTTTTCATTATTATTATACTGTTCAAATACATTTGTATCTCCATTAGACCATACTACGGCGGGACTTGAATCAAGTACAGCTGCTGTTGTTGATTGATCAACTGTTTGTTCGACGTTTTGTGTAGCTAGATGCATGGCAGGGGAATAGTTCTCTAAACACTAAACCCAACACTATCTATTCCAATTTTCCACTCTACCACACAGATAGGTTTAGGTAGATATGCAAAAGCCATGAATGCCTCTTGAAAGCATTATCTTGGCGTTTACGCAAACAATATAGCAACTCACATTTATTCTGCACTCTTGTCGTATGTCGAGAAAAATTGCCTTTGTTTTAAAAAAATTACTTATATAAATGTAAAAATAAATATCAGTGTAAATAAAATTAAAAACGAAACCGGAAATATATTTGCATAATAATAAATAACTAGTGTTATTAATTTATTTTTATCATAACAAAATATTTCTTTTTTTCATTCTATAATGATACAAAGTAAAAAAATTGGTTTTCGTTTACGATTTAAAATAATATGTTAACGCAATAACAGTATGTTATATGTAACAGTAATGGAATATTTAAATATTTTAGGATTTAATATATTTTATTTTTTTAGTGAATACATAATTTAATTCGGACACATTTTGTTCATGAATGTAGTTCATGCTTTTGAAGATAAATAACTTAATTTTGAATTTTTGCTTATACTCTTAAACTATAGATTTAAAAAAAATCTCATTAAATATTTAAAATTCTTTCATTTCACCTACTTAATATTTATTTTTTCTAAAGTCTCTAATGTTTTTCATTATATGTTAACAAAATTAACAGTGATGAAGTTTCTATGTCAAAGTTATTTTTAAATTATATAATACTAAACGTTATAGGTACATAATAAATATTAACTACTTAAATCTAAATTTTAGATATATTGGATCGAAAAGCTAAAGTTTGGTGTTTTAAGTATTGCCTTTTTAAAATATAAATGCATAACATATCTTAAATCAAAATTTTGTTGTAATTATATGAACTAAAAAATAATTTTAAATTTTAAATCATAACAAAAAGTAAATAAATTATTTAGAAAATATTATAAATACGCAACTGTAACAGTTAACAATAACTAAATAGTTTATAAGCATTAGGTATATACCGTAATAAAATGCGATAATATACTAGTAAGATAAACTTAAAGTTTTTTTAACACATTTTTTTTTTACATTTTCCTTAATTGTTTTAAATATTGTAAGTAAGTTGTTATATAAAACTCTTATATTATATACAGAAAGTAACTTTAGACATGAAGTAGTTACAAAAAGATATAAAAAAAAAAGTCATAAAAAGATATTTGTTATAATTTTAAATTTGAAAATTGTAATAAATATTTAATTTATGATTTAAAACAAAGTTTAATTATCATTAATAATAACAATTCTCCTTATCCTCATAATAACAAAATAGCCATTCTCCTACGAGTAAATTATCTTTGTATAACTCAATATATTATTATCTTGAAAATAAAACACCAAGGTTAATGATAATGTTACAGTAAATTATATTAAATATTAAAATAACGTTATTTTTTAGTAAATAACAATTATAGTTACCTAAACAAACCAGTAACAACCATGGTTTGTTATTTTGGGAATTTGATTATTGTTAATTTCTAAATTCATGTTAGAAAATATTGTTATCTTAATGGTATAAGTATTATAGTATTATGGCTTATTGTCTATGTACACATTGTCAAAAAAAGTTATTCAATCCTAAAAGAGGATTAGTTTCGAAACCAATTTTAGATTCTGCTTTCAACTCAAGAGCCAAAATAGATTTAATTGATATTCAATCACAAATATTAATGGATCACGATTCATTTTAATTATCAAGAACATCTTAAGAAATTGGTCTTACACAGAGTTTTAACTAGTAAACGTGCAGAAACATCGCACACAATTTCTTGGATAATAATTTGATTTTCGGGACACCGGCTGTTTTACATTTTGACAATGGCCGAGAATTTGTTAATTTAATGATTACGAGTATAAAAGTTGCATTGTATGTATGAGGTGTAAACATTTTTATACGACAAATCTCAACATAGACAAATTTAAGGATCTGTAGAAAGAGCTAACTAAGGTGTCAAAGACAACGGGGATGGATTAAAATAAATGCTAAAATTATCCTTTAGGGTAAAATGTATACCATTCAAAAAACGATTCATTTTAATCAAGTATTAATATTATTGCTAAGTAATTTTTCTTATAATAGGTATTATAAATAATTGAATAATTTAAATTATTGGAAGGTTTCCTTAGGAAGCAATGTTTAGCTGCAATCTGCAAATAAGAGATGGGCTAGCATCAATTGCCATTCTAATTAATTTAATTTGTAATATAAGTACAGAAGAAAATATTGGAAAAATAAAATTAGAAATATTTATTTTTTCAATTTCAATAAAAATATATTTTCTGTGTATAATTGTTAACTATTTTTCGATATTACAATTTTAGTTGCCTCGTTATAATTCAAAAAAATCTTATTTGTAATTCAACCATTTTAAAATAGTTTTAAATATGACATTTAATTGTAATTAATGGAAGTCAAGAATATACCCTAAATACAAATTTAAAAGAAATAATTCAATCAAATATTTACAAAAGCAAGCCGAAAGGATACATCTGAATAAAAAAAATCAAGAGTGGAAGTCTGAACAACTACTCGTGTTTCTATACCTAACGTAGACAGAAAGGGGATTCCTTGAAAATAAACTGACCTTCATACTTAAGTTATAAATTTTGATTTATTATAAACAATACGCGTTTCAGCGTGTTGCGTTCTGTTATTTGAATATACATTAATATTTTAAAATACTCTTTTAAAAAGTTTTGATTATCATTACATCAAGTATTAAATAACGAATTAAACAAACTTTGAATCATATTATAAAAGGTATAATTTTTAATGAGTATCGAAATGCACAGGAACATCTAGTTCAATATATATTTAGGGAAAATAAAAAAATTGTGTATGTATTTGAACAAATGTGTATATTCTTCTTCATAATAATAATAATAATAATAATAATAATATAATTATACAAAAAAAAAAAATCGTAGAAAACATTATTTTCTCTATCCCCAATGGTCATTATGTATTTTATAAATTACTTTGAAAAAAGCGTTTCATGTAATTTGTTGTCGCCCAAAGGATAAATTAAATAAGGTAGAATGTAGAAAAATGTTAAACAGATAACCTTCTTTTATGTAAATGTTTCACTCGTGGCCTATATCATCAATTAGAAAATAAAGTTTCTAAAAAAACTCTGGGGATTAATGATTGTCATATTTCTCTCGAGATTTCCAGATTATTGATTCTATGATTGCCATATATATGTATAAATATAAAAGTATACAATTAAAATCGGGGTTTTTAAAGTTATTTAAGTGCATACCACATTTTCTAATGTCGACATACGAGTAGATAGTAAATTGTACTCACATAAATATAGGAATAATACATATTTCACATATTTCAAAAAAGCTGTAATTTCAAGTTAAACATGCATTTTTTACATTGCTTAAATATAAAATTCTAGTTATCAATGATTTCGAATTAAACTATTATAATAGTGTTATTATTAAAATTAATTATAAAAATTATTAATATCGTTTATAATATATATTCATCATTAAAATACGTAGTTGTATAAAAATTTAAACTTAAAATGTATATGAAATGCCTATGTATTTTAATATGTTTATATAGATATAAGACTTATTATAAGTATATTTTAAGTACAACTTAATATGAGCGATCTTCCATTAAATTTTTAAGAATTTTAACCCAAAAAATGATTTTTTATCATTATTTATAGAAAAAAATTAATTTAAAATTTTTATAAATAGCTTCAAATAGTTCAAAATATTTCAAAAAATTATATTTTGTACCTAGCTTAGGATATACAATATACATACATAAACATTTGGTAAAAATGTCAAGTATCAGAGTCATTCGTTTTTAAATTACAAAAATAATAAATAAAAAGTGTTTGAAGAGAAATAATAGTTGTCGTAAACATTTGAACTTCAAACAGCCATTTAAAAAATTAATATGACTTCCGACAAACTTTTCATTTTTATTATATGTAATTATGAAAACTAAGGACAAATGTTGTATTCTATTTTAAAATCATAGATGAAAAAATAAATATTTTTTTTTGAATTGTAAACTATAAAATAATTTGTAAATTTTCGATATTTTTTAATTGGTAACTTATGAGTAAACTTGTATTTTAATTTAAAGCATATTAATTATTTGGTGATAAATTTGCTAATGGTATTCATTGAAAATTGAAAATGTCTATTAATAGTTCAAAAATATTAAAAATATTTTTAAAATTATACGATGTGTAGGAAACGCTATCATAAATGTTTATGATCAATTATTTTGAAAAACGATTATTTTAAATTTTAACCTTCCTAAAGTATAAACTATATTCAATTTTCTTGCAGAAACTATCCTAATCGTTAAATACTGAAGCGATTTTTTAAACTACTTATCGTGTTAACAAAAAACACATTTTTATAATTAAATCAATACATTATTTTCTCCATTCAGAATCTAACTATACAATTTTTTTATTTTTTTTTTTTATTATAAACCTGTCTATCAAATAATGCAATTGTGCAACTGGTAGTATAAAATATGAATACGTAAATATATATATATTATATAATATTACCTATTTTTTAAAATAATATGTAAGGTTATTATTTTAAAAATGTAATTATTAGGTTTTTTTTGTAACTTTAAATTATTTTACAAAACAAATTATTTTTTTAATTTTTTAATTTTTTGAAGGATGATATATATTTTTAATTCCATATTCAAAATAATGCATTTTTATGAAAATTGTATAATTATTTAAAATCAAATTTTAAGCGATTAGTTGTTATTAATAACTCATAAGTATTTATAATTAAAATGATTTGAGTTATTCTTTATCAATATATTACGGAGTGTTTCTGAGCCTTTAATTTAAAGAATTATACATATTATGTAACTATTATGTATAGTCTTTCAAAATTAAATTTTTATATAATGAAATTCTCAGGAAAAACACCAATTTATAATTGCCACCTTTTTATTATTTTTTTGTTACCAAGTTTTATGATGATAATAATAATAATAATAATAATATACAATATACATTTTATAATATATTTCTTATTAACACACAGGTAATACAAAAACGTGATATTTTTCAAAATTGCTCCTAGATAATTGTTAAAACAAAAAATAAATAAATAAATAACCTCGGAAGTTGTAAATCTACTGTATCTACTGTTAGCGTTTCTTCACATGGTTGTATTATTATTTCGTACGCGTCAGTTTTTTAAGTCGATTCGACTATGTTGACGACGTTGGCAAATCGCCCAATATTCATAACTGTCACATGATTGGAAGCCAACTCTATGAGTGTAAAAACGTCCGTATGTGTTTAATATAATCGATGTTTGTGTTACGATTATATTTTCTTAAAGTAAATTTGAAATTAGCACTGCCAAATTATACGATTACTCTCTCTGCTTGGCTGCTTAGACAAAAGTTATTGATCACAGCAGGGAATTTCATCATAACAAATATTATTCACGGATTTAAACTCGCAATCCAAGAATCATATCATTTTTTAAATTAATAAGAAATATTATTAGAGACGTAACATTATATAATATAATATTTGTATAGGTTTACGTTTTCAATAGAATTATGTATTAATAAAATAAAATAATTATAGCAAGTAAAATAATAATATCAATTATATATATTATATAATTATTATAATGATATTATTCATTTATTCAAATATACGCTATACACATAAACATGAAATTATGATCAATAAAATGCAATAAACCAAACAATTTAAAAATGCCATTGTTGTTATTTGGTTGGTACTTTGTATGCGCATTTTTTAATCTTATATTCTAATCTGAGTCATATATGTTTCTTTTAGCTGTTTCGAATATCCTATGAAGCGACAATTTTGCCTTATCGACTTCTATTTTGTCATGAAATTGAATTTTTTGAAATTTAAAATTGTTGGAAGAATGTGTGTAACCGATTTATAGAAATATTTATTTTTTCAGCTTTCACAATAGGTATATAAATATTGTTTTGTTAGTGTAGTGTTAAAAATTTAATTTTATGTTTATTTGTACTGTGTGTAAATGTATATAGTTAAAAATATTATGAGTAATATTACAATTTTTACTTAACGTTAACATTTTTAAAGTTGGATAATTTGACTAGGATTCTACAGGTCTTAATCTTAAGATAAATATTATCTTATACATACAGTAATAGGTAAAGTAATTAATTAATGATATTATTTAGTATTCTTTTAGTTCATAGATTATTTGGTGACACAATTTCATATAACTATTGTGCTTGCAATGAAATATTCAAGTAATAATTAGTAAATTAACTAAATAGTAAACGACCTTCAACTATTTCTCACCAATATCCTTTATTAATAACTCAATAAAAAAATAAAAACTAGTTATTACATTTAACCTTAAATATTGATTATACTGAATCTAATTCAATTTTAACTAATGCTAACGATAAATTGATTTAGGGATTCAAAATACCAAATTAGGAAATATAATACAATTACTTTGAGGAAAAAATATTTGTTATCACGAATTTTCATTAATTACAAGAATTTTAACCACAAAAATCTACTTATCCCCGAATCTTTTTAAACTCAATCATTATAAATTATTCAAAAAAGGTAAATAATAAATATACTATAGTTTATAGCTAAGTGTGGATTGGCCTATCCGTAAATCGGGAATCTTCCTGTTGGGCCAGTTCTTGTAAGAACCACTATACTTATTAAAAAAAAGGTTATATTTTTGTAAAATAAGCATAATATTAAAAAAAAATCAAATATGAAGGTATTATTTTGGTACTTATTTTTACATTTGTATTATTACTGGCCAACGGAGTTAGTACAATAACTTACTGAAAAATACCATTATTTTATCCTTTGAATGTACTTATACTATAATAATAATATTAATAATATGAGTATGAATGTAATTGTCAAACGATAATAATATGATACATTAATAATTATAATAATATAATATGTGATATTAAATCAAGCGTCAAAAAATAATAATACAAAACTTATATTATCTATAAACAGTATAAACTTATAATATATTAATATATTAATATGTACGGCTGTTTTACAGTCATGCATATGTAAATATAAGTAGTATAGTTCAAGTTAAAACAGGTTAATCTCACCTGACTAATCCAAAACTGTTAGCTATAATTATAAGTAATACATATTTTACTAATTTAGTGATGAAACTAAACAAATTTTTAAATTTAAATAAAATTAAACTAACTTTTTGTGGAAGGGAGGTTATATTATTTGCAGTGCATGGGTTGGTTAGATCCATATTTCTCGGGCCGAAAAAATTCACCATCCGCCCATGACTATTGTAATACATGTGGAAATACCATTGTCATTATTAGCAAGAAAACGTCTCATTTAATCAATCATCTCACACTTATTATTATTAAATAATATAGTTAATTTTTTAATGTTTATTAGTTTAATTACTTATATTTTAAGTTTTTAAAAAAGTAGTGAATTAAGATTAAAAAAAAAAAAATTGTATTTTTATTTTTATTTTACCGAGCTTAACTTGGTTAAAATTTTGGTGGATGGGTGGTGGTTGTATCTATAAGCCAGTATAAAAGCCTCATCTTAAATTTTTAACTCTAAGATAACAATTGTTGGTATAGTTATAAAGTATTAAAGTGTAATGAATAATGTAAAATACTCAAAAATGTACACTATTCATGTATCTTGTCATTTTTTTTTTATATATAAAAATCCTTGCTTCATTATTTTTAGATCAGTGAGACGAGTTGTTCATTTACGAAAGGTTAAATATTTATATAATTTTTGGTGCTATAGCCTATTATAATAGGAGCCTAGTAAAAGAGTTTAACAAGACTAGGAAATCCAACAAGTAACATACTATAATATAGATATTATCTTTTATCATTTTAATTAAACTAAAAACTAACAAGAAACACATTCTAGAATAAATTGTAAAACTAAAAGACCAACATTTATAATTTGTCATTTTTACAATACTGTAAGGTTTACAGTAAAAGCTGTATTTTATTTGTAATTATTGAAAAATAAGCACAGAATTACGTTTGAAAATAATTGTATTCACGCATGTGTAAAAATGATAAAATCATAATATTGACTCAAAGTCTCAAAATGTATAGGGAAATAAATATGTTTCAAAAATGTTTAATTTTACATTAAATTAGATGATGTTGATATATTACTCAAACACGTATAATTAAACAATTATAACAATAAGAAAGTTTTTAAATATAATACACAATGATATAGATAATACTACACGCAGTAGCATTGTAGTAATACAACAAGAATTAAATTTAAATTATAAACTCACGACTGATATAATCTAACTATATGCGCTATTTAATAGTTCATGTATTTAATTTTCAAACTAAATTTAACACTAATGTTAAGTATAACACTGAAGAGTTTGTGAAGCATTACAAATGTTATTAATGTAATCTCCCCTTTGCAACTTTAATGTTTTGTGCAATTTTGGTTATCGTTATTCACTTTTTATAATCTTAATAAATTAAATATAACCGTAATTACGATAATGATCATTATGATTTTTAGATTTTGAGTGGAGTGAGAATGCATTGTTCTTACAATGATATGAGTTTTTATATTTTTGTCTCTGTCATCACTTTTTGGTGTAGTAAAAATGCTTATATTTTCAACTTTGAGGGTGGTGTCTAGTAGTGAATTGAACCTAGTAGGTACTTTGGAGGTCAAAAATAAAAAAAAACATTATACTTTTCATGACAAAAAAAAAAAAAAACATGAAATCAAAAAAGGGAATTTTTAAGCATAATCAATATTCCATTAAATCGATTTTTAATTTTTTTCGGTGTTACCCAAAAATAAATAACTGTTAGTACTTCAATTTTCTATCAAAAGTTCAATAGCTTTTTCCATACATGAAAATTTTTTTAGTTTTTTTACTATGAATGTCAATAAAATGATTTTTAAAAATTTTATAATTTTATACAAATTTCTTAAAAGTTTTTATTGATTTAAAGTAAAGAGTTTACCATAGTACCAACACCAGTTTTCATACTCAACTATAATGAGCATTTGCTGCTCAAGTTTTTACAACATTGATATTATGTACCTGTAAAATAAGTAAGTATTACTTTTAAATTAATGTTTGATATTTTGTTGTAATTCAAAAACAAACAACCATGTATTTTTTATATAATAAGAAATAATTTTTTGAATGTTTTGTCTCTTTTTAAGAAACTTAAGTATAGACATTTTAAGCTAGAAAATTTAAAACAAAGTTTCTTTAAGTTTTTATTATAGCTATTTAAAAATATTAATGATACATAAGCACGTTTCGTATTAATAAAACATTTGAAGTTCAAATTCGTCAAATTCAAAAAAATATTTGAAAAGAATTTGTAAACTAAAAATGTATAAAATGTTTTTTTATTCAAGAAGTAAAACTTTTTTTAGATTTCTCATAAGTAGTTTATAGTGGAACTAACAAATCTTAAAAATAAATAAGCACAGTAGGTATTTTTTTTTACATTTCAAGTTCAAATTTAGACGAAGTAAAATAATGATTCTAATGACTTTTTTTATAGTTTATAAATTTGATTTTTTGAAACTTTTAAAGCATAAGTGTGTGGAGATCGTCTAAATAGGGTAGACAATACTGCAGTAGCTTAAGACTTCAAAGATCCGGACTGCTTCTGAATTTTTTTCTAATTATAGCATCAAGGCGAGACAACGATCTTTGAAATTAATGTTCACACGTAATCATGTATATGGTTATATATTATAAAGTCATATTATACATATATTAATTTATACAATTGTAGGTTTAAATACAAACATATCAGAACAGTTTTCACTGTATCCTATTTAAAAATAAGAAAATATAATAATAACAATTTTGTTTTTTTAAAAAATTTAAAAATTTTAAATACTTTGACGGGAGATTTCGAGGAGGGATAGAAACTTCATAGAGAAAGTAGCTAACTCTTTTGCTTCCCCTATGCGGACATTTGTACTTTAACATATATTTAATAAAATTTAATTGTATAGTTAAATTAAATACAATTTTGAATTTTTTATTTTATGAATGATTCCATTTCGTAATTTTAAGCATGAGTAAATTTATAAATTCATTTTAGATTTTATTTGATAAATATGTGATTTGGCCATGAATTTTAACCTAACATGACACGGTGATTTGTAAAATGTAAAAATAATATAATATAATACCAATAGGCAATTTGTATCTGTTTTTTTTTTTACTATCGCTTATCGCACCCCGCGTGCTTGACATGCAGTAGATTTTGAGATAAAGAATACGATAATTTATTATAAAGCCAAATAATACAAGAATAAAACGTTGCGGTTGACTAATTGTTATTACTCGACCATAGTCAGAAATTTGTTCAGAAAAAATTTGCAATGGTCTAAAATAATTGTAAAACAATAATCTTTATCATATATTTTATTTATGTATAATTTAAAATATTATAAAAACAATTTTTGGTACCCCTTCAAACCATACTCACGGGGTGCATGCTCACAAGCTCCCCCACAAGGCATGGCTCTGTATTTAATTTAAACAATAACATTTTTAGATGTAATGTTTTCTGTAAAATTAATTCAATCTATTATATTACTTATAATAAAATAAATTACTTTAAATATAAACTACAGTGAAAACTCTTTATAACGAATCTGAAGGGACTAAGAGATTTCGTAATAGAGAGGGTTTAAAAAAAACAAAATTTTTGTTAGAAATTACGTTTATAATAAAATTAATATATTCGATAGCTATAATAACGGTATTATTGCAATATTAAAATTAGATAATGAAAGAATGTAATTGTTATTGTGAATTTCGGCATTTTCGCCGATTACTTTTATAATTTATAATACGATAACAGGTAAATTGTCTTATGAAACATAAAATATTGTTTCGTTATTGAGAGTGACTATACATTATTGAGAATGAATTGACTAATAGGTTGTAAACTTATAAAGAAATCCAACCATTATTATATAGTTTTTACGTTATATAGAGTTTTTCGTTGTAAAGAGTTTCGTTATAAAGAGTTTTTACTGTAATTATAACATAAAATATACCGAGTAAATAATATGGAGGTTGGCGAACTGTTTCTATATATATAATAAGTATAATCTATTTTGGCTCAGTAATAAATAAAAAATAATATACTTACAGGTTTTAAAATATATTACACACATGACATATACTAGTTTGTTATCTATACAAAATCTAAAATAATAATTTACAACATATCACAATAAAATAATAGAAAGTTAAAAGTAAAGCTAAACTAAATATAAAAAGTTGAGCTATATTTTGAAAAACTTTGAACTAAAAACTAGTTTATTTGATATTTAAATGTATTGTTTTTCTGGTAAAAAAGGTAAATTACGTAAACCCGACAATTTAGTATGCAATTTATTAGATAATATAAAATATGAAATTATTTAATAATTTCTTTTATATTCTTACAGACTTTCCACACTGACCTGCATATAACAATGAATATCTTCATTAGTTTTCACTTAAATTTTAAAATAGTTTGTTTTGGAACTTCACCAAATAAGTTGTTTGGTTTTGCTACTGAATTGTATATCCTATGTTGAGGACCTTATATCAAAGTGGACTTAATCGGACACGTGTCTTCTCATGTCTTCTAATCCTAATTTGCTAAATCTAAATTCACCTACAGACCTGCGAATAGAATTTTATTAAATCTAATGAGTCATCAATATAAGAGTTTCATACAGAATACATATCTATAAAGTTATAAAAATATTATATTATTTTTTAAAAAAAAACTATAGTTTCGTATGGATATACATTTATGGATGTATTAAATTTGAATTCAATGTCCCTAAGTAAAATTCATGATATATTTTATATATAAAATAAAAAAAGCATTGTAAAATCAATACATTCATCGCTACATTTAAAATCTAAAATATTATAGTTTCGTATATATGGTAAACAAACAGATTCAATAACAAAAATTCATCAATATTTATAATAAAAAAAATGTTTCATAAATAGTACATACATTGATTCTAAATAAAAAAAAAACATTAGTTTTGTAGTATATAAACTGATTTATCAATAAATATATTCTTCTTCTATGTGTATATGGTATTTTAATATATCCGACATCCGTGTATTCGATGAAATTATTTTAATTAATATTTCTTCGGATTTTAATCTGAAACTAATTACAAATCATCTATGTACCTATTCATAATTTGATGGGTAAAAAGTTAACTATTATATAATATTTAATTTACATTTTAAATGTATAAGTCTCTTTTCAAGATTGTGAAATTTCATTAATTTTTATCAGTATATAACTGCATTCAAACTTTTTAATAGTGGTTATAGTTGTCTGTGTCTCCTCAAGATATGTGGAAAAACAAGTTAAACATTAAACTTGATATTATTGCTGTTTAAATTATTGTTATATATCAGTTTTAATAACACTATTTTCATCTGATGGCGAATTTGAAATACAGTTAAAAGTTAATAAAACCGGTATATTATTTCATATTTGTCGACGAAGTAGATATGAACCAATGGATTTTTCAACGGAAATTAGCTACAAGTACTAACTTTATCTTTCTATCTATAAAGATAAAGATTGAAAAAATATTTATGCTCCAAGGTGTTTGGACAGTTAAAAGGAAAAAGAAAAAAACACTTTAAAACCAATACATTCATCGTTTTCCACAGAATTTAAATGTATATTTTAAATTTAATTTAAATCTTTTTTTAGTGATAAAGTTTAAAAGCTTCTTTTGTTAAAGCATTTTGATTTGCTTTGTCTTAAAGCAAAATTGAATATATTATTTGTTTTCAATTACTTATTAATAAGTTTACCTTCTGAACAAAGCGGTCGTGAGTTTCAGGTTCATTGAAACTAAGGTAATATTGTTTACAAGGTATGTATTTTACCTAGTTCATAGAGTACTAACAAGAAATAGAGCGTATGAAATGGTAATACTTTTATAAGATTGTTATACCAATCAGTTTGTATAAAAGCCCTTTAAAATTTTTACTTTCTTGATTTTTAATCAAGTAAGTATGGTAATTGAAATGAAAAAAGTCTGAATTTTTTAAAACTAAACATTTTTGTTAAATAGGAAAATGATAAAAATGTAACTCAGTTGTAATGAGTAGGTGGATAATTAAGCTAGATTTAACATAAAATATGAATAAGAGAGATCCGATATCACATCCAAGTGGTATAACGATTTGAATCCACAAAAACGTTAGTGTGAACAGTCCCAAAATTTTTATTTTTTAACTTTTCTCCAAATCTATTATAGCTAAAAAATTAGTTGATATATCATTAAAAAAGGATTATCAAGTAAATAATAAATGTGAGATTAAATATTTTCAAACAAATTATTTAATTTTTTATACTTAAAAAAATATTTATTTTTTGCTAGATTTTTATTTAGCGTGGTAGATTACCGAAACTGGAGAACGGATTTGGTTATTTGGGGTCTTGTTAGATTCAAATTAGTTAGGGGAAGTGCTGACTGAAGATTTTCAGAACTTTATCTTCAATCGTTAAAACATTACAAAGCTATAAAGCTGAAAAACCTTAAAAATGCCCAATACAATATATTTTAATTTTTTTTTAACCTCTGTAGTGAATTAACTATAAAAGATTAAGTTCTGAAAATTTTCACTGTACTTCTCCTAGCCAATATGAATTTAACAAGACCCCAAATAACAAAAACCGCTCTCCGGTTTCAAAGATCTATCTCACTAAATGAAAATGAAAATAAAATACATTATACATACATTATACATACATATTGCATACAATTAATAAATTTCTAATAATTGAAAACCAAGAAAGTTTACATGCCGATCTCTGACTTGACAAATGATTTTTTTTTATTTTCCTGAATATATTTAACACTTAAAATGTTAGTTAAAAGTAGGTACTTTGCACACTTATATTTAAAAAAAAAAAATTATGAAATGTAACACAATATTTTATTATTTTTATCATTCTTGGTTAAAAAATTAAATTTTTGGGGATCGAAAATTTGAATTAGCGTGTCTTAAGTTTATTGCCAAGTTTATATGTTAGGAATTATGTAAGTAAAAACATTGATTATATATATTTTATCTCATATTCTTAGTAAAAACATAAATTCTTGGAAAAAATTATCAATTATTTTGCCGTTTTGCCGTTATGATTTTTTCAAAAAAGAGGGAACGAGTTTTTTCGATATTATATAAGTTTATTGCTTTGTAAATGTAAACATATGTGAGGTGATCGTGAAATACGATTTGGCCAAAAAATAAAGGTCTTGATGTTATGTTATTAATAATATTTTTTTTATTACTACCTGTTACGTACATTTTATTATCGAAGATAATTATTATCTGCTGACAAATTTTTATTTTATTTTTGTACATATTGTGAAATCTAGATTTATAGTTTATTTTTATTTAAATTAACATCGTTGTTTTAGAAATTATGAAAAGTAATTAATTAATAAATATTTATTCGTCGGGGAATCTTGTATATTTATCATTAAAATTGAATATATTAGTAGTAGACGTGTTTTGCAAAATGTTCTTAATGAATTTTGTCAAATTAAATTACATAATAATAACTATCATCTTTAGACATATTAGTTTATATACCCTGAACTTTCTACTAAATTTGAACACAATAGCGTTTTATTCTATATATTGGTTTTTAAAATATTAAACAATTTTAAAATGTAATATTTTATTAGATTATTTATTTATTATTTAAACAACAGATTTATAAGAAAGACAGAAGTTTAAGGAAAATTCGTTAATAAATTGATTCTGTTATTCTTCGGTATTATATATTCATTATGCATATTAATTCTGACGAGTCTATGTATACTAATTTAAGCAGTTATTATTTATAAATTAATATAGATGAAACAAGATTTAATGTACATTTTTTATTACATGAAAATATTATTTTTTCATGTTTTGTATTCATATTTATATTATTCTTGTAAAATTGTAAAATATATAAAACACTTACAATATATGCTTAATTTAATATCTATATTCTAACAAATTTATTTGTTTGCTATAGTCTTATTTCTACCAACATAATTTGTTTTTAAGGAAGGTAATCAGTACCTATTAAATAATTGTTTAAAATTAAATTTGATAGATTTAATATGGATATATTATGGTGCTTATACATTATAGTATTATAATTACCATAAATATTTAAAACAGGATGTATATTCAATTTATATAAATAACTAAAATTGTCTTAAAACTTAATCAATTGTATTAATAGGTTTTGGTAGTGTACATAAAATATGAATTACTTATGGTTAATAATTATCTACGTTTATTTTTCATGAACAATTATAAAACACGTTCGCTGGAATAAGTCAAGTATTATAAATACGCAAGGCGATATAAATCATTTTTTTTTTATAGTTATATATTTTTAGAAAAATTATATTATTTTATAAAGAAAGTCAGCTGTTTCATTCTTTGCTTTGAATTAATGAATCATACATTTAATGGAGGATGAAGAATAGAAATTCTAAACGACGTAATGATCACGGATTCAACAATAACAATAGCACTAGATTATAGTAGAATACAATATTAAATGCAAAGGTTTATGTCAACATTGTATTAGTTGTGTAGTTGTGATCGTCAAAAAAAAATAATGTTATGTCATCGCATGAAATGTTTTGTAATATTGCAAGAAGAATAGTCTAAAAACAAGTTATTTCACTCGAAAAAAAATATGTATATATTTATAGTATACATTGCCAAGTGAAAACTAAAAAGTAACAGTTTGTAAAGCACCGTTCTTGATCGTATTCCATAATGATTGTAATTAAATATTTTTACAAAAAAAAAAAAAAAAACAATTAGACAAGTACAATTAAGTATGAAATAACCTATTGAAGTTTCTACTTCAGTTAATAGTTATCAAGGGTTATACTTATTATAGCAATTGTAAAATTATAACTCAACAAAATAAGTGTTTCATATTTATTATTTCTATTATGCGACTGCTTTGTTATGCTGAATGTATCTGTAAGCGTATTATAAAATAAATACTGATTGTTTGATAAATCTTTGAAAATAAGTTTTTTATTTTTGAAACCAGTTATACACATATACATATTTTATGAATATCATACTTGCTATTTGTATTGTAAATCTAATACTTAAATGGATAACAACATAGCATAATAATTAGAATCTTGATAAAAGTTATTCAGTTATTTAGAAGTTATATACTGAAAATAGCGGGCACATATAAATAGATAAAACAAACGTCTAACATTAAAAACAAGTATATGATTAACTCTGTACTTGGATAATTATACTGTTTAAATAGAAAATGAATAGGTAAGATTCTAACAAGATGGAAATATTTTGACTCATTAATAGGAATCAGATAGGTAGTAATATTATATTTATAAGTGATTGTTGACTTTTGTTTATTCTAGTCTAATAATACAGAAATTTAAATATAGCCATGAAAAAAAATTATTAACTTCTATTATTTGTCACTAAAAAATCAGATTTAGATTATATAATTTGTGTAAGATAATAAGGACGATTTAACATGCTATAAAAAAACAGGTCATTAACAATTTTTAAGAGTTTGGGAAGTATATTTTAAATAATGATCTTTTATAATTGACTCAAATTGAAATATTATTGTAATAATTATTAATTATTTTTTTTATTATTTGATAAATATATCTGTAGATATATGAAATCATAATAAATCTAATGTGGAAATCGATTCAGTTTGAATTACTATACATCGGAGTTCCAAGTCACAGTGGACAGAGTGTACGAATAAATTGATCGTCACTAATACGTTTTTTGTTCGAAAATAAAAAAAAGAAATACTTAAACACGAAATGATGACGAAGAATAACGGTATATTCGGATAATATATTTTTTCTCTTTCGATTTTTTTGAAAGACACGACAGAAAACCGTACTGTAATAATTTCATCCTCATGTTTACGTCTACGTATCCATTCGAGTAAAGATAGCTATTGATACGAGTTTATCGAGTTCTCACCTCTCGGCTGTCGCCATTTTTCACATGCAGCATCAATTCATACCTATGTATTGCGATGTGTAGAATAAATAAGGTATTTAAAGCTTAGAAAACCTGTTAGGCCACCATACTGTTGTAGGTATTGCTTATATGCATTCACGCATGACTAGACGGATATAAGTTTACATATAGACACGCCTGGATTAAGACATACGGTTTTCACAGGCTATGAACGATTTGGTGCTTCTATTTTACTAATTCTTTGTTATTTTTTTTTTTTTTTTCGTTATACTTAATATGTGTTTATAACTTTATAACCATAAATTTGTTGAAGATACTTCTTAAATTTTTTAATTTATATGCGAAAAATCCATCATTATTTGATTTGAATATTTTAAATTTATTGAACATAATATTATTTGAACGCAAAGTAAAACGATAAAAATTAAATTAAATTACATGAGATTTATTATGTTATATGAAATTTAAATTTGTCTGTCTCACTGTGGTGTGACTAATGTAAACAATTTTAATTAAATAGCTGTACGAAAATGCATGGTTTTTGGTACGGATACAATTTAATCTATTAATTTAGCTGCAGTCCCACATAAAATATCGTGCGTAACTTGGTGCCTCCTAAATCGACAATCGCGGTTTTGTACACATGTTTTAATCACGGACACAACTAGATCTTACATTTCGAGGGCGCAAAAATTATGCAAAGCAAACGATAGAAATTACTTTATTCTCTTAATATTTTTTAATAATCAATCATTCGAATAAACAGCAAGTGATATTAAAGCAGTTCTCCTATTTATGAATAATATATTCAGCCTCTAATCGGTTTGTTAGATCTGTTTCAATATTTAACGGCGATAAGTTTGAAATCAATCGTTTTTGCGTCATACCAGTCCGATAGAGCAACATTAATGGATCCGGACGCAGACACGTATACCTATGGCTACTATTATTTACAAACTGCCGATCCGTCGATGTATTGTATATAAATACGTGGCGCGCAATACCTATAATATACGTCCGCATATAAAGATGCCCTTAGGAAGGTTCTATAATTTCGTTGGCGCCATCGGACGTTGGATTGGCTGCGAGGCGTTACTTTTGGCGAATGGCGGTGGGACTATAAAATAGTAGGTATGTATATGTATATATATACCATAAATACATACACACGTGGAGAGCGGGAAAGGATAGGCGGGGGATGAGTGGCGTGCCAGATGGGAGGGGGTGTAAGGGCGAGGGTGTCTCGGGTGAGTAGCGTATATATACTATTATTATTATTATTATTATTATTACACACCAAAGGGCTGCCGCCGTCGGCGTCCTCGGGGCGCGACGCTGCGCCGCCCGGCAGTCAGTCACCGGCCGACCGTGTTGCGATGACGAGACCACCGCGTCAGCAAAGCGCGCCACGCGCCGCCCGGCATTAGCGCGGACCGCCGCACGCGCCGCGCGGTCGCCATGTGGTCGCCGGCTACCGTACGCCTGTTGGTGTTCATCGGCTTTTACGTGTCGTTCTTGGCAGTTGGAGCATTTGTGTTCTCTGCCATCGAGGCACCGGAGGAAGCGGCCCGAGTCAGGGAGCTCAAGGACCTCCGGCAAGAGTTTCTCGACGGGCACACGTGTGTCAGAGGTATACATTAGAGGCAGATCTAGGATTTTGATTTTTTTTTTTGAAGGGGGAGAGGCAAAATTATTATATTATTTTATTCGTCTCATACAATTTGTTAAGCACAATATTTAGGATTTGATTTTATAGGCCTTGCATACTTAATATAACTGTCAAGGAGACGGGGGCCTTAATCCGCCACTGATATCTATGATGCACATACATATTATATTTTTGTATTTTTTATTTATAAACTCAGAACAGTGCAATATTTTTACAATAAGGGCAAATTATGTTTATAATGTTCATAAAAAATAATAATACATTAGCTAAAATGTCTATAGATTATGGACTTCGAGGACATCTATTGATGGAAATTCATGACGCGGGATAGTGGAAGTTAGTCGATCAGTAGGTTTTGACACCGTGTTTGTTCTTGGCGCTTTTCGGGGGTCATCTGGAATAGTGAGAACGGGCAGTTCTGGGATTAGGAGGTTGTGATGGTTATGAAGATTTGAAATTGTACGTTTTGTACTTAGGTAAATTAACTTCGTTTACTGTTCGGGTAGAAAGATTTGTATGGAGAGTTTAATTCAAGACGTAGTACGAATGAGCTTTGGTTATTTGATGAAAACATTTAGATATTGAAATAATTTTATTTTATTGATGTTGGTGGGTTTTGTTTTTCATCATAGCTGAATACCATGTAATAGGAGTTCTATTGTAAAAAAATGTTAGGTAACAACTTACGTACATTACTTTTATAGTTATTAGGTATACTAGTGGATGGTGTTTTTATTTCATAAATGTAGGTATTAAGAACTTAATAATTTTATTTTTTTAATTAGTTATATCAGTTGATAACCAGTGAATATAAATATTACTATTATAAATTATAAATATATAAACACGCATGTTATTCTAATATTATCTTAGTTTACTTTTATAAAAATATTATGTTACACCTCCACTCGTACTCGTGGTCAAATGTTATTAAAATAATGTTATAATACACATGAAAACAATTGAAAAGAGAAATTACTCAATTTGATGGTAAAAAAATATCGTTAAAATATGTATGTAAATTAAACTAATCAATACAATTTACCGGGTAAAATTAACGAGTTTCCATCTCTAATTACGAATCCATATTTGTTTGAATAAGATTATTTTACAGAAAAAGTTTATTTTTGAGACTAACGAGTGAAATGAAGACGTATTTTACGAGAACGGTTGTTTAACGTGTTTAGTGTGGATATGAAATGCCTAGTTTAGTCGACAGTCTAAGTGTTAATTTAGATAAAAACATTTTTATACTAAAATACTATTACCATATACAATATACACAATTTATTAACACATTTAATTCATGTGTATATTGATTGATGTACTCATGAAAAAATATTTAACGTACTTATGTTTTTCATTATATACTGCAGCAACCGGTTCAAACGGTTAATAATAATATTTATGTAATAGTTTACAATAATTTGCAGTCGACATTCGTGTATTCAGTAATGTGCATACCATTATCCAGTGGCGCTATTTGAGATATCAAAATTTAATCAGATCAGTTTTTTTCATCATTTGCAAGTTACTCTTTATTCATTGTATTTATTCAACATAGGTATCTATTTTATGTACAAATGTCGCATGTATGCAGAAGTTGAACGGTTATTTATTTAATATTTTAACGGATTAAAAACAATTTGAAAAGTTAGATGTTAGAAATGGATTTTTTCATGAGTATGTGTAATAAATATCAAGTAAAGTAATATATCTGTATATGTAATATATATCTATATGAATAATAAATATATATTACCTCTACACATATCATATTAAATTCTACGCATTATGGTTTTTATATTATATTTTAACTTTATCACGTAGGCCTTCATCACGTTTATATATTTTATGGCAGGCCAATAAGATGCAGTTAAGTGCATTGCAAAGTATACCCTTTACCCCTCTCCCCCCAAATGGCGCCACTTCTATTATATATATATACGTAATATTATACAGTCAAACGTGCTGAAAACGGACGTCCGACGGAATCCTATACATAAAAGTTCAGTTATTATACTTATTATAATTTATAAGGGACAATGATACGATAAACACATCGTTGATAGTTGTGTTAACTATTCACGCATGTTTATTTTTTGTATATATTATCTTCTAATCATATTATTGAGTGTACTCTATTCAAGTACCTATCAACTATAATTAATAAAATATAATATTTGAGTTACGCTGATTTACTTGAACATTGCAATCTTCTACTCTGTTTTATTAGACATTCTTAAATGAATTAAATGAATCAAGAAAAAAATACTTACCCGCATTATATTTGGCGTTAAAAGTTAAACGTCTAAACTTTTAAAGCATATACAATTTATATTGTATTATTAATTATTTATTATAATATTATTTTATTTGTATCATATAAAACACATAATATTAGAACAGACGACTTACAATGTTAGTTAATAGTTATTACAGATAATATCGTTTTTTAATATGTATTATATTTACATAATATGTATCTATAAGACTTATAGTATAAGGCATTTTTTTTATTTTAAAGATACCCTTGAGTATTGGCATCAGTGGCCATTGGTAGTAGTTAACAGATAGTATAATTAACATATTGATTACATAAAACATTATTATCACCATTAGCAAATACATGATATTAACAACTCCAGTGATCAAAGAGAGATAGTTAAGAGATACTATTTAACATATATACATTATATTAGTATATCATATAATGTCCTAATGTAATATCCGTCATAAATATATCATTGTATAAAATATGTTATGTGTCCGGATTGTCAAGTTGTACGTGATAGACTATGTTATATTGTACGTGTATAGTGTATACAAGAATCAGCCGTCAGCGGCAATTTGGACTTTTGAGAAACAAAAGTGTATAATGGTAGGTATTACTGTTTGATATAACGGATATTGCTATAATGCGTATTACAGGCATGTTGGACAAAATTGTTGGTTTTTGTATAAAATGTCAACAATATGATAGATTTTTTCGTTTTTTAAAATCATTTTTATATAAAAAAAAAGTAAAATTCTTTTAAGATACAATGGGTTTTTAAAGAAAACTTAATAAAACCACTAGTAAGTTCTATTGTATGTATTATAATATTATAAAACTTATTTTATATTATAATTTACGTATTAAAAAATATTAGGTTACCTACCTACTATAAAATAAATAAGAAGACATTTTCCATTTTTTAAATTTACTTGATACTTAATTTCAACTTTATAATATCATTATTTTATTTTAAATTTGTCTAAAACAATAATAATAGGTTGTTATCATTACACAACACTTTTAAATGGTTAAAAAAATCAAATAAGTATTTGAAAATAATATAATATTTAATAATTAATTTAATTTAATATATTTTGTTTTATAATGTAGTCTGTTTTTAGAGAGATCTTGGTTGTACTAAAATATAAATTGTAGTTAACATAGAGTACTTTTTATTTTTTACTTTACATCTGTAAGTTTTAGGTAACTATACAACCAAAGCATAATTCTAAATACTGCATTCAATTACTTTCTTGTAGAGTTATTCTATATTACATCAAAATTAACTTAACAAAATTAATAACTTCAAGTTTTACTCATAAAAATAATATGCCGATATTTTCTTAACGTTGTATGTATTATAAATCATATCTCTAAATCACACCCACTGGCATATTCTGCCTAGGGTATAATAATAATAATAAAAAAAATGTATACAGATATTCAAATCATACCATATTTCAATAAAAGTTGTCGAAGATTAAATATTTTTTTTTTTTACTAAAGGTATTAATATAAAATCACTAAAAAGTAATAATAAAATTAATCAATACAACATAATAATAATGTGTAATGCTCCAATTGTTCTTGAAATAATACGTCAATATAATATGATATATTACTAAGGAAAACAACGATTTAAGTAAAACATTTTCCAATAAATTATATTACTGTACAAGATACAACTAAATAAATATAATATTGAATTAATGATGTTAAAATTTTGTAAAGTTTTTCAATATCTATTTCTATATATTATTGTTAATAATCTGACACAATTTTGGAGTAGTACTGTGCATAATATATATATTGTATAGTTTAGATTAAGTCAGAAGTATTTAAAGTTTACCATAATGCCGGGATAACTATTAAATATAATATATGTAGAGTTAAGAATCGCTTTTAATAAATTGAAAAATATTCATGTATTAATAACTTGATTTTTCATATAAATTTTGTATATTTTAAATACTTAATCGATATAAAATGAAAAATTATGTATTAAATTGTAATAAATGTATAAATATACTTAAAATAAACAAATGCGTAATGGCTGATTTGTGAATATTACATAATTTAAAATAATTAATATGGAACATTCAAAGTTAACAATAATATTCATTAGTATATTTTGAAAGTAAAGGATGATTTTAATTAAATACAAGTAAAAAAGATGTTAAAAATGTAAAAAGACCAAACAGTGTATTTTTTAATTTTTAACAAAATAAGTATTGATAATTAATGGTATAGTTTATTTATACTTATATATAAATAAATAATGATAGACATTAACCGATATTTGAGTATATATTTTTTCTAGTAATTTGAAATGCAATGAAATATTAACAAATCTATTTTATTTTATTTTATTTTTTACTTCTATAATGTACGCACAATGTATTATTTAAATTAGATTAAACAAAGATAGGTATATAATTATAATACTATTTGTGTAGTTTTTATAGTTACAATAAATTGTTATTAGTGATTAACCGGTTTGTTTATAGAATCATATTGGAGAAAATTTTCAGAAAATTATATTCATCATTAATTTTTCTAAAAAATTTAGTTTGATAAAAATTGGATTGGTATAACAAATATTAATACAACTTAACCATTACCTAACCGATTTAGTGATGCATGATTACAATTTAGCAAACCATTTAATTAATGCATTTTTATTTTAATACTATCTCTAGTGTACTTCTAACTTCTGTTTGTGTAAGTATTGTCAGTTATTTGAACCGAAACATTATATTCGCAAATAAGTATCAAAAATAAAAAATTTAGTTGATTTACAATTTGTTGTTAAAAAAAAAATCATTGCTTATAAGCTTTTACTTTTATCTATCTATACAATTTCACCCAATCGGTAGACATATAAGATATATAATTTGCTATTTATAATAATTTTATCTTAGTTATACAACTCATTTATTTAATATTTTTATGTATTAACTAATATTTTAATGAAATTATAATGCTTAAATAAAATATAATAGGTATATGATTATAATAATTTTTTGTTAAAGTAGTTAAATATTTTTTTTATTATAATCATTTGTAGCTCAAATGTTGATAAAAATTATTAATTAAGCTCTATTTTAGCATAGTTTAGATAAAACATTTAAGAAAACTCTTAACTGAACTCTTTCAAAACCTTTTATAATAAGTCTTTTTATAATAATTCATATAAAATTGAGATGGTTATAAATATATAGGTACGTATATTATATATATTATGTTAAAGTGAAAATAGTTTCTGTAATCAAATGAAACTAATCCATGTTTGTAGTGTAAAAGACTTGCCTATCTATATGCTCAAAAATCATAATAAGCTTTAAAAATCAAAATAATATTATGTCTTATAAATAATAGATCCCGTAAAATGAACCTATTATAATGTAAACGGTAAAAGAAAAAGACTCTTTAAAAGTGAGTACCAAGATTCTGTGAACATAATTCGGATATATTAAATATAAGCTCTTTATCATATATAATGACTAGCTTTAATTATTGAGAAAATAAGAACTATAGATTTTAAAATAATTAAGTTAGGAATTTATTGAAGGACACCACATTTGAGTGAACAACTAGTACATTTATTGTGTTAAATATGTTCAAGTGTCCAATACATCAATACACGTCATTTAAAATTAAAGTATGCGTTGTAATAAATATTATGTAAACAAATTATAGCAATATTTTTTTATCTTTTGGAAAAAAATCAATACATTTGAAATTTTAAAACAATAAATAATAAATTCACATAGCAGTTTTACAATATTACTAGTTCCAAGTACACTAAATATTAGTGTATTAAGTATATTAGTGACTAATACATACTAACAAATTACAATAAATCGATTTGTAAAGATAAAAAATAATTCTAAAATATCAGTTATACTTCTGATAATTTTTACAATAATGCAGGAAAAATAATTGATTAGTTCTTTACGTTATAAATATTATAACAAACATACGTATAAATAAAAGTGTATACGCTGAATACAACTAATACACGTAAAAAAATTACATTTTATTGTTATTTTTTTTTTTTTTAGAAAATAATAATAAAATAGACATCACGAATTAAATTAACTTAAATTTCTAATAGATCATTAGTTTTATAAGAATGGATACTTTTACAATTTGTGCTTAATTTTTGTATCAAGAAATTTATTATTATTGATTTTCATAATAAACCGATTTTATACCTCACATCTCTGTATAACAATTCAAAAGATGAAAAAATTAGGATAATTATCAGTAAATAAGGAATAGTAAATATTCATAAACATTCATTTATATTTTCAAATTGTCAAAATGAATAAAACAAGAAAAAGCAAAATCCAATTTTATTTATTTATTTTGCGTAATATGAATAAACTTTGTAGCTGAAAAAGATTCGTTTTAGACAAGAAAACGTCAAAAAATCCTATAAAGTATGAACTTTTATTATCAACTATCAAAATTAAATGTACATTTTACTATAAAATCAGCAATAACAATAGTATTTATATGATAATTTTTTTAACGACTGTATTTAAAACTACATGATGTTTTTTTTTATATTTGAGTATGAAAAATGCGAGTTTAAATTTAATCGAATTATATTATATTATATTGAAAGCATTTCTTTTATCTTTTTTTATGTTTTAAGCAGACAATAAATGTTTTGATTTTACAATGATGCGTTTTTTTCTAATGTTTGGAAACATAAAAAGCAGAAATATTGCTTAAATTTTGAATGTTAAGTGTGGTATTTATTGGAAAATTGGATCGAAAAAAGTAGAAAATTCCCAGTATTTTTTTCATGAATTGAGAAAAATAGTTGAAAAATATTAAAAAAACGTAAATATTTTTATACATCAATTTTTAAAATAATCTATCTTGTTCTTTTATGTAATTCAAAATGAAAATATAATCGAACTTAAATTGTCCATGAAAATCTTTATATTAATTTTCTAAACATAATCTAATTTTAAAATCATATTTGAAGATGTTTAAAATATTTGATTTAAGTACAATCTTGATCAAATTTTTATTTCTTAAAAAATTATAATAGGTATATGGTTTATTATAATTTTTTGTTAAAGTAGTTACATATTTTTTTTATTATAATCATTTGTACCTCAAATGTTGATAACAATTATTATTTAAGCTTTATTTTAGCGTAGTTTAGATAAAACATTTAGGAAAACTCTTTACTGAACTCTTTCAAAACCTTTTATAATAGGTCTTTTTATAAATAATTCATAAAAAATTAAGATGGTTATAAATATATAGAGACATTTATTATATATATTATGTTAAAGTGAAAATAGTTTTGTCATTGTAGCATACACGCAACGCCTTATAGTGCTATTTGTTTCTAAACTTTTTCATTATATATTTTCACCGACAAAAATTCATAACACGTAGTATAGAATGTTGACAAAAGAATAGTTCATTAGAAATATCTAAGATGCCTTTTGTTAAAAATAAGAATTATATCAAAGTAAAAACTCATATTCTATGGCATATTTCCTAACATACTGTGTTTCGGTAAATATTTTAAAATATAGCTCTAGTTTACCTAAATAAAACAATTTTAAATAGTCTTAAAACATTTGAATAATATAATTTTTTTTTTTTTAATTGTCTATTTTCCTACTTAAGACGGAAATAAATTTAAATTTATCTAACAAATATAATTTGGATTTAATATTAATTTAATTTTTGTTTTATATGTATAATATATAAATACATATAAAAACATACGCATCATTGTATAATCCATAAATTTATTGCTCTTCACAGAGTCTTAGGTTAACTCTTTTTTTATGAAATAGCAAAAGTGTAACAAAATCATCGATTGACTGTTTGGCAGCATATGGCTAACTAATGATTTAATAAATTGACATAAAACTTTAAACGTCAATATGTTTCTTTTATTTTCGTATTTAACTTATAAGACTTATACTATATTTTTTTTATATAAGCCTTATTTTAAGTTTACATTCTGTATATTAATAATTTATTTTTAATTAAAGAAATAGTTAAATGATTAACAAAATTTAAAGTTTTATGATCATAGAAATGTATCAAAATTATGTGATATCGCACACTCACTTCTACAGTGTAATATTGAAATGCTTGTATATTATAATATATTGGTTCAATATTTTACTTTAAAACGTTTTGAAACATATTTTCCTTTAACATTTTAAATAAAAACAATTAATTAATAAAACTCAATGATAATAAATTAGATTTGTTTTATATTATTTGTGATTAAATTATATTATAAATATTAAAAAAAAAGTTTTCATAAACGCTGAATATGACTGTTTTCACATGTCATTATTTTTATTATATTATATACAATAAACATGTAATATAATGTCCATTAGTTTTTATTAAAAATATTATTAATTATACTTTAGATAAAAATCATGCATATTTAATTTATTAAAATTATTTAAACAACTGTTGATTTCTAAATAGTTTTATTTTTAATGAAAATTTAATATTTTTATTTTTTTCTTTAAAATAAAATATATATACATAAAAATAAAAAAATAAAATTATAAATTATAATTAATTAAAAGATACATATTTTTAAAGAAAATATTTGAATAATAAAAATAATTAATTTTTCAGTACACCAGATATTTTAATAAAAATATGCTAATATAATATCAAGACATAATTATTTATTTTCTATTAAATGTTTCTAAGATCTAAATTATGTTTATCTATCAATTAAAATTAATCAAACTTATACGGATATTATAGTTTTAGTCTCTTAAGACGGTCAAAATAAAACAGTGAGTGTTCTGTTTAAAAGTTTACTTGTTAAAAGCTTATGTTTAAAGCTTATTTTATTAGTTTAATAGTTCATAAATATAAAATCTCATAGAATAATTTTGAAAATATCTTTATAATTTTTGAAATTTTATTGGAATAACATGACATTGTGGATTAATAGTATATTTTTGTGGTATAATGATATATTCTATAACTATTCTATTTATTATCATAAAAACTAATGAAGTATTATCAAATACTCGAATTTTAATAATAAACTTATAATTTTATTTTTCTATAATTTTTTTTTTATCATGAATGAAAATCACAAATAAGTATTGTAATTTATTATGTAATGATTAAGTAGGTTATAATATTATATATTTATATCGTCTTGCTTATATATTATTATATTTACTATAATATATTATAATTTTAATAAATTAAATTATTATTACCATTTATTTTAAATTCATTTTTTGTACGGTCAAAGTTTGGTTGTATGTCCTAAGTGTTATAGCTTGAACCTCAAGAGCTACAAAGTATTATCATTCTCCTGATGGTGCTAGGGAATAGGTATGTTACAATGTTACATAGATTCCCAACAGGCACCATCTCTAGTGAAGTAATCAAAAGTGAAGACAGTGTGAGTGTGTTTTGCCACCGTAAATTTAATTACACAACAAAATGAAACTTTAAGCTATCGCAATAAAAGAAAACCTGAAACCTTAAACCAAAAATAAATTCTCGACACTTATTTCATTTAATAAAATATATTCTATGGGGATCACAAGTGTTGATTTCTTAGATGTTTTTAGCATCGATTGTTAATATTAAAGAATAATAATTTTAAAAGTTAATAATTTTCGGCAGCGTAAAAATATTTTTTAAATTGACGGACAATTAATAAGACCTTATAATAATAAATCGTATTACTTCATTCATCTCTGCTCAATATATAGTCTTGTGTTTAATGATAGTTTTAAAAGTAACAAATAGCATTTAAAAAACAATTTTGAGCGTCGGAGCTTGGTTAAAACTATCATTTCTACAGTTTTTCATAATGTTTTGACACTTATCGGTAAATCTTCTTAATATTTAGTAAAAATATAAATATAATACTAAAAATTATACTGTATAAGTTCTATACCATTTAGTTTTTATAGAATGAAAACTTTTTTAAAACAAATTACAAATATACAAGTATTCTTCAGCTGCTCTGAATCTACAAAAAAAATTTGATGTAGTACATCTTTAATTTATCTATAGCTAGGTATATATTATTATATTGTAAAATGATGTTTAATGTTAAGTTAATGGAACTGTACCAATACAAGTTTTAATGGAATTTTATAATAAGTGGAAAACATTATTTAGTTTTTACAATTTTTAAGTATCAAAGTTTTGTTATTTAAATTAAAATTGAAGTTCTATTTTGCTTATATTTATTATACTTAATAACTTCTAATATTAGGATAATTACATAGCTAACTAACTACAAGTATTTAAATAAAACTAAAAGTTTAGATCGCTGAACATTTTATATTGGCTTTAATAAAAAATAGTACTTAATGAAATATTTAATTCTAAAGATTGTGAAATATACATTTTAATTTGTGTGATATTTATGATAGATATAAGACATAATAATATTAATGTTAATGATTATAATTCAAGATAAGTTTTTTTTAAACTTAAAAATACAATAAGCATTATCATTTATAAAATATTTTAATGTTAGTAGTTTGACAGTTTTTAATTTAAAAATAAAATATCTGTACATTTTATAATTTTTAAAATATTACAATTAGATCAAGATAAAGTCATTGGTATAGAATCAATAATAATACATTATTATAATGATAACATATTATTATTTTTTTTTTATTATTATTATTTAGATGCGCCTAGGAAAATGTGACTTATTGTATTGATTATATAATTTCACATTCATAATTATAACATTACTTTAAATATGTACCTATAGGTTAGGTTTCATAATTTATTTATAATAATATATTGATATATATAATTAGGCCTTAAATTAATTTGAGTAGTTTGGATATTCTTAAAAATTATAATCTCATTATACACATATAATTGTTATATATGTCATTTTATATTTGTATTACTAACTATTAATATCCTGATATAACATAAATCTGGTCGATTTTAATTTTATATCATTAAAATAATAATGTAATCGTAGGTAAATCATTGAACAATTATCATAATATATATTAATAAATTATATGTTATAGACTTAAGTCAACCATAATATTTCGTATTAATTATACTTACCTTATGAATCATAAGCTTATCAGATCATAAGTTATGATCAACTGATGTGTTTTGAGTTTATTGTAAAACTGCTGCAAAAGGCTACGCCTACTCCCTAGTATATTAATGTTATATTCGATTCTTTTTTAGGTTACACTTGTAAAATATATACATTTTAAATAAAAGAGGACTAGAAAATCGTAGAAAAATGGTTAAAACGAAAGATAAGTCGATAAGTTTAACAGTGGTAGTGGGTAGAAGGTATTTCTCGTGGGAATTGATGACTTATAAAAAGTGAAATAAAAGATGGGAATAGAGACGAAAGATATTTTTGTTAGGGCATGCAGTAAACATAACAAATTGCTGTAGCGCATTAAGCTACTACAAACCAAAAATCTTAAAGCTTCAAACATCAATATTATTAAGTGAAATGAGTATACATAAGCACTTCTGAAAATTTTCAGATTATTTGACTATTTTAATTAAGAATCGAATTAATATTAAATAATGATAACAACAAAATGTTTTTTAAATTTATCATTATCTAATAAACTTAAATTTATGTTTAATGATACTAAAAATAATTTGAAATACATTAAATTCGTATTATAATTTATTAAATCAAAAGGTGCTACTATAATGATACTATAAAGATATAAAATGCATATATCATAGGTACTATATTCAATAATAAAAATTAAATGAGTATTTACTATTTATATACATTTATTAATTTATATAATATAATATTATACTTTGCAATGTATTCAACGATAAATGCAATACGAAATATTTCGAATGTATTAGTTTGAATTTTACTTTTTTTTTTTACTGTATAAATAACTTATTATTATCCAAGATTTTGAAATGCTGAATATTTTTTTCAGCGCACGAACTATAAATTAATCATTTTTCTATTATTAATTAATAATTTGTCTCTTTGTGCCAATCTTATTAAGCCTTTTATAGTGCAAATCCGAATCAAATTCAAGGTCTTGCATTCGAAATTCAACTATAAAGGTAACACAAAATATTCATGTTACCTTTATATAAAAGCAATGAATATATAATGTATTTGAATACGTACCAATTAATTTCTACTTTATCTCTCAAATATGGTTTTTGTTATTACACCGCAGATTCAAATAAAAATATCTTTAATAATATTATTGTTAAAAATGTTTAACTATTAATAATTATTTGTACCTATATTTATAATAAATTCAATCTAAAATGCAAAACTATTTTTATAAAATCTAAATACTTGTAATTTATATTGAAAACTAAGATAAATGAAACAATTTAAAAGTAATATAATTATACATAGTGTGTACCTATAAATAACATTGTCTGCAAAGTTTATAATATATTTATATATTACAATCATTCAATTTTTTAAACTTGCTCTATTATGTTCTAAAAATAAATTATAAGTAAAAATTCTTTATTTTATTAAATTTATAAACACTATTAGTTTGAAAATATTACACTCTTAGACTTTAACTAAGAGATTAAGTTTTTTAAATCAGTATAATTTTTTGTACGATATAAATGAGATAATTATTTGGAAATCTTCACTAAACTTAAGATAAAATATCCCATTAAATTAAACCATAGCAATATCCGTGTAATGAAAAGAAATATTAAATTAAAATAAACTCTTTATTTTATTGTTTTAATAATGTAAGGTAAGAGACAAATTTCACTCTGTCTAAAGTAATCATGAAAACTGGTCAATTAGACGATGAGGATTAAAATATAAATGATTCATTAATTTTAAAATGTGTATCTTAGAAACAATCTTATGGCATAAAATAAAAAAAAATACTTAAAAAATTCAACAACATTAAACCAAATATTCTCATTCCAACTACTTCAGTCGATAAACATATTGTATATTGTAGTCAATAAATAAATAAAGATTAATAAATAATGTTATTGTACTTATAATAAATACTTTTGCAATTAATTTCCCTAATATGGTTTTTTTCCAAAGGATCCGATTAAAAATGTTTACACATAAGGTATTTATACAAGCATTTGTCTTTGGTGATTATATTTCTTATTTTTTTATAATAATATAACATAATATATTAATATGTCATTCTATAAAATGAAATAATATTGTATAAATAGTTATACAAAAGTAAAATATGCATATTATATAAAATTAGTTATAAAGAATATTATAATATTATAGTATATTACGCAAATAGTTAATTTGTGTAGTTTAATTTCAAGTGTCATACATCGAATCGAAAGATTATAAGACAATATTATAATACGATAGGTACATATAAATAATAAAATAAATTATTATAAATGATATGGCATTTGATAAATTGTTATATATAAATGTCTCTACCACCAATATGGGCTTTTTACACAACTAAATATAAAAGATTTTTTTTATAGAGTTATATATTTTGAAAAAAGATATAGCCTTTTCTTCAGCACACACTAAAAAAATGACTCTATCTCGGAAAGTACAAATGTCATGACTTGAAAAAGGGGATGCCAGAGAAAAAGTGATATATATTTTATTCTATTAAATATCAGGTAATTTTTTTCTTCGATTTCAAATAAAAATTAGATTCCCAAAAACCGTTTGTCGTGATATCGGTGGTTGAATAATTCAACTATTCAAAGAATATTTAAATATTGATTTTTTTTTAAATTTTATATAACAACATTTTAACCATGTTGAGTTAAATATTAAAATCGTAACATTTTAGTCAAATTGAAAAACTAAATTTTTCAAATCTACTATATATTTTATAAATATAAGTAAAATGAGTTGAATCAATTTATTTAAATTTAAAATTGCTGTTGAGCAGAATTTTTATGAATGTTTACTCGGAATTTGAAGATTTTGTAACAGTAGCTACGGTATAATATATCCATTTAGAATCCAAAAGAGTGGTACCCAATTGGCTGCTCTATATAACGTCTCTTATCCAATCTAAGTAACGCAAGCACCAGTAGTAATTGCTAAGTGGATTTGCTTTTATTATAGATTAAGTTATTATTAATCATATATTTCGTTTTATGTATTATAATTGTATAGTTATTAGTTACACTATTTATGAACGATTACCTACAGGTCATAGGATGTCTATTTATATGCCATCCATATAATCACACAATGAAAACGAAATGAACAACGTTATTTTTTTACCTATCTTTAGTCTACACTAAAGACGTTAAGAAATCTAATATGTGGAAAATAATTATTCATTCACACACAGTCTTAAAAAAAAAACAATTAACGTTTCTATTATATTTACATTGATTTATTTAAAAAAAAAATTTATATTGTTTAAGATTAAAATACATATTGTTAACTACGATTATATGATTATAACTATTTATAACATAATTTCAATTTAAGATTGCTAGCTAGAGTTTGGATTATTGAATTTAAAAAATGTATGGAAAAAATAATATATTTATATGTATATTAAATTAATAATTATGAGTTATGTTTTCATCTACCATCAGTTTTGATGATGTAATACAATTAGATATATTAGTAATACGAACTATTTAAGCTTACATGCCCGAAACGTTCTATTTTATCTTTTCAATTTTGTGCAACTTAAGATATTCTTAAATTTGCCTACAACCATGTTTCTTATAGATAAACTATGTGGTTAACAAATTATCATTATGTAGGAACCTAAAAAGTTTTTGAAAATATTCAATTACTTAAGTTAGATAGCTCTAATAATATTTGATTATTAATAAATAATTATTAGCGAAATTGTTTTACCTTAATAATATAATTTAATTTGGTGAGCAAAAATAAAACTTCAAAACATATTTATCACAAAGTCAGCACGGAATTTTGTGATAGTAGTCGCACTTTAAGAAATTAAGAGCCTAAGAAACTTATTTATTTAAACTTTAAAGTGATATAAATTAATAGGTAGATAATACACTATGAAATTCATTAAAATTATTCAGTAAAAACAAAAAAATAATGCCTATTTCATGTTTTGGAATAAAGTAGGTAAATTCAAGTTGTTATTTTATGATAAAATTAAAACGTAGACAATTCAACTTTATAATTTATAATTTATTATATATATATATATTTTTTTTTTAACTTTAGTGAAAAAACGGTTTGCCGTGTATACAGTTATTCGAATTTCGATACATATTATTTCATGTATTTTTTTTTTTTCATTTATTCTTGTTATGTACGTTTCGTTAAACCACTACCAAATAAATATATTTTTGCCAGTCTACCGGTTCTAGTGATAAAACTCACGCAAACATAACTTACCGTGTAATTTCTTTTTACCACTTGAAAATATGCGCCATTTCAAAATCATCGAAGCGTTTAGCTAATCGTAACGACCCACGGTGCTATGAATTGAGGCACTATACAATTTTCTATTCAGTATTTACTTTATTTGTTTGAAGTGATAACAACGCATATCACTATTCCAATAAAAAGGTTATAAAGTACAAATAAAGTTTATCTGGCGGCTACTAATCTATTGGGGAATACCTATTAGGTACACTTGTGCATACATCGTAATAAATCATTTTCAACACACTTATTATTTGTTATATCACGGACATCTCATTAAAATTTGACACTTTTGAATAATGCGTACAATGTATCTTTCTTAATGTTTCGAAGAAGAATAAAACCAATTTAATTTACAGCTGCTTTTCATTCTATTTAAAGTCCTACATATGGAAGTTGGAAAATGACGTTTGAAATCTATCTACTACATGTATATATATATATATATATATATATATATGTGTAAATTTATTGAAGGGAAAGTCAAATAGCGTTACCTATATCAAAATCATTATAAATGAAAAAAAAAAACAAAATAATTGAGTTTAATAACCACGATGTCAAAGGTTTATACTTCTTATAGTTTCTGATTCGTAATACGTTATCAGAAAAATACATATTTGTATGTATATATTATTTATCTATTTAAGTAAAATTATAACTATGAATAAATTTAAATTGTCATAAAGTTGTCAATATTACTTCATTAAACTTCATTTTATTAAAAATCGTAAAAATGTATAATATTATGTTTTATACTTTTATCAATTATTATTATTTTTAATTTGGATTATATCCCTGGATGGCCTCTCTCCTTATATATACAATCATATTCTTTATTGTTTTATGAGATATATTTATAGTTTTCTTATTATTACTCGAAGCATAGTTTGTAAATATTCTTTTTAGTAAAAAAAAAAAATAAATAAATAAAAAATATTAATTATTATTTATAATCAATAGTTTAATAAAATTTTAATTTAATTTCCGATAAATATTTAAAACCGTCTAATAAATACAACTTTTAATGAAATTATCAATTGTATTTTTATATAAAATAAAATATTCTCTAATAATATTGTAACAAATAATGCAGATATGAAATAAAAACTTATTAAAATATATTTTATATTTGTCACATATTTTCTCGTGGGACGCATCATTTTTATTCCTACAATCTTACAAAATATAGTATACGAAATTTAACTAGGTACTAAAATGGCTGCAGTAGGTAATAAAAATGTTAAAAAGATGTTTATTAGGTATTTTTTTGATATAAATATTAATACGACAGAAACTTCACAGTTAAACACAATTTTAGAAATGCCAAAGACTAGTAAAATTGAATCAATATATATTTGTGTTACATTATTTATAAAATGTACTTCTAATTTTAAAGTAGATGTTTTAAATAACTGTTACTTGTAGCTGAATACAGGTGAATCACCACCATTCATGTTTATTTTCTTTGTTTTACTTCAATAATGAATTTATTCAAAATTTTATTTTAGAAACATTTAAATATATTTGATAAAGATAAAAAGATAATATATATTATTTAAGATCATGCATTCAATTATTGAGAATTTTTGTACTGGACTATGTTGTTAAAATGCAAAATTCTGTTTTTTAAACCAGAACTTCCCTTTTGGCTTTTTTAATATAAATTATATAGCGGAAAATATTTTTATAATTGTTATTAGTCGTACAACAATATTGTTGACGGATCAAAATAAACATTCAAACGACAATTTAGATATTTCAATTTATGTACCAAGGATAACATGCCTATGATAATGGGTTTATGGTGATATATATTTATATAAAAAAATACATTTGTATATAAAAGAAAACCATTTTTAATAAATAATATTAATCCATCAATATTAATAATTTATAAAAATGGTCCAAATATGATAAATAATAGATATAACGTTACATTTATTAAACAATTTTTTTAAATATTTTTAAGACTTATCCTTAGTACAAAACATTTAAATAAGTAAGAAACTACTCGTATGAATTTTGAGTAGGTACATAAATATATATTCAATAAATAATTTACATATTCTTATTTGAAAAATAAGAGTTTATATCAATACGGTACACTCAAGTACTATCAAAAATCTAAAAATGAATTAAAAATATAATCTTTATGTGCATTTAAAAATTCTAAAAATTCGAATTTGAATAAATTAAAGAGAAAATGGATGTGACTGCTTATACATTATACAACTAACTATATAATATATTTGTATATATTTTATTGATAAAATATTTTGAAAAAAAATGTATGTTTATAGTCTTGCTTATTTAATTATTTATGTGAATAATAATATAATATATTATTTATAAGGAATACTAATATTAATAATATTATTCAAGAATATGTATAACAATTAGGTTTATATACTACATTCTCCTAGTTAAAATATTTTGAACATGTAATTATTATTATGGTACTTATGTAGGAACATAATAAATATAATATACATTATATATTTTGGAATTTTGGAATACGTTTAATTAAATTTGACAATTTAAATAGATAATATTACATAATATAATAAAATCAGCTTATTAAAATTTACGTTTAAGGTTTTAATTAATTCAACTAAATATACTACATTAGATATTCATGTATTCGAATGGTTTACGGCGAATATCCCTGCATTAGGTATTTCTTACCTGCAGATCACGGATTTAAATCCATGGGTAAATTGATTCTAGAACCTTATATTATCCTGGATGATATTTCATTGCTATTACATTTTTTCTCTTTACATGGTTTTTCACCATATTTTATGCGTATCCACTGGGATATTAAATTGGATTTAGGTAGGTAACAAGTGTTTGTCTAAACAATAAGCTCAGCAACACGTTCGAACCCTTAATTCTCGTTAACCACGTTCAAGTATGAAATCTAATCAAAATTTTGATTTTTTTTTTTTACCCCTCATAGTAAATCATTAAAGTTGAAGAAATATTTATAATATTTATGATTGAAGTTATTATTTAATCTTGATTGTAACCATTTGTTCCGTTGTAAATTTGTAACCAAATAATTGGGATGGGAGACATGAAGAACAAGTGTTATTAGTGTTATCTATAAAAGTAATCCTTTAAAAATGTATGTTCTGGAACTTCCATTGATAATGAAACTTATATAAAGTATAGTTACAATAATACATTATAACTGTAAAATTTGATTAAGGTCGAATTTTAACTAAGATTTGACTCTAAAACAACATCGTGTATAGACTAATAAGAGTAATTAATTTTCCTTATATTATAATACGATAGGTATTCGATTTCTATGGACTAATTCCATACAATTAAAATTTTAAATCAGTTCTATAATTAATACGTTTTTGGAGTTATTAACAAATTATTTTATAGTTGAAATTGCATAATACTTTAGGTTTTGGTAGCTAAGGCTTGAAAATGCTATAAAAGATGGCTTTAAAAGTTCCTTGTAAGTTATTTTTAAGACAAACCAAAAGTATCAAAAATATTTATAATGCACAAATTTTGTTTTCAGTTATTCCAAGTTAATATTTTTAAACAAAAAATAATGATTTTATAATTCAAAAAGATATCGTTAGAACTTTTCGCTATTCTGTACGAATATATTATATTTTACCATATAATAAAATTTTCAAGAACTTGAAATGATTTTACTATAAAATTAAAATTTATATTTAATATTTTAATCACCAAAACTTTAAAAACTTGTTAATAGTTGGTTATTAATGCATATAGTGGTTTTATTTTTATTTTGAATATAACCCATTTAGGTATTGCTGTTTTTTCTATCAATTATTTAAAATATTAATTTATAAGATGAAAAATAAATAGCAATTCATAAAGATGTACTTACTGATGAATTTAAAAAATACATGATTATAGAAATTAAACAAGATGATAACCCAAATTTTTTTAAGGTACTCAAAAGAATACGTGACGTATTAAAAACGAATTCCACATGGTTTTACCAAAGTTTTGACCTTTAATAGAGCTTATTTGTTAATAGAGTCAATTTCTATTTTATATTTAAAACGTTGTTAAGATATTAATCCCAGATGTTCTATGATATGGCCGTTGAAGGAATAAAAAGCATTCATCATACATTATGATGTTATACAAAAGATTCATTTATTCCATTTGTTTAGTTTGTCATGTTATTTACGAACCATATATAAGTATACAATATAGTTATATTGAACCGTATTTCAATACATACAACATGATAAACAATGTGTCACTCCAATAGCGCTGATTAAACTTAGATATTCAAATCCCACCGTATATAATTTAAGTAGAATAACAAATGACTTGTAATAGATAGTAAACATAAATAATTTATATACCACCATATTCATTGAAATCCCACTGTTATTAATATATTATTATGTTTTAATATTATTCTTTTCAATGGAAATATTTAATTAGAAGTAAAAAATTAAGGTAAATAATAAAGCAATAAGCTTAATAATTAATTACGAAGTTCTTTGTACGTTTTTATTATTGATATTTAAATGACAAAAAACCATTAATATTTTTCTCGGAAACTTAAAATGGTTACTTATATTATAAATTTAACTAAACACAATGGCATTTTCAAAATATATGGATTCATTTTAAGCTATAACCTACCATATACTGATATCACGACTTATTCCCCCCCTCCGCTATTTATACGTTAAGGTAGTATTGACTCAAAATGTAATAACAATTATATAATATAGTATAATTAACATATTTTATACTACTATAATAATAAAATATTAATATTAAAAATGAATTATTAAATAATTTATATTAATTAATTTTTTTTTTTTTTTTAGTACAATAATTATATCAACAAACTATAGTACTAATAGTAAAATAAATTATTTTAATTGCAATATCAAAACGTTGTCTTGAAATATACTTATAAGTTGACAATCCGCTCAATCGTTGTCCATATTATACAATATGATATTATATCATTGAATCCTGTATTACTTAAATTAATTAATAATATGAGTTATGTATCGAAAAAGAACGTCATGTTTCCACAATTTAAACATTTAAAAATTAATATAAGACAACGAATTGTAAGTATTAGTTCGGTAGAAGAGAATATTTTACTTTTAGATAAGTCCTAATTGTTTTTCTCGCCCAAAATGACAATAAATCAATATGAAACTGTTCAAAAGATATATAATATACACAACAAATATATGTGTATTCATTAACATGCTTAGATCTCAACTCTGGATTAAATTCCTGTTAATCCTTTGATTTATTTTTTTAAATTTTTAATTGTGTAATTCATTGATAATTTCTAATTGCATTGATTGCGTTATTTATATCAATATTTTTATGTGATTGAAATCAAACGTATCAAAACTATTCATTCTTATAATTTTAAAAAGTTTCAAAATTATTTCAGTATTTATTTGATTAAGTTTACCTAACCAACAAAATGTATTTATATATTTGTTATTTGTAATAAAACGTAAACAATATTATGGTTGTTGTCCTCATAATAATTCTTTTACTTCGTAATATTTTACTTAATAAAAAAAAAATCAATACAAATAGTAATGTTTTATATAAAAAAAAAGATTAAAAGATTAAAAAAAAAATATTTTCATCAAAGTAATCGAAGTTAATCAAAAGATGTTCAATGAGTTATAAAAGATACCTAGTAGATGCTAGGTATAGTAATATTACAATTTATAAATGTACAATAAATTAAATATAAGTTAAACGATTAAAAAGTGACTTAAGTAATGAAGCCTGGGATTTTAAAAAAGAACATAGAACATTATGCTCAACAATTAAATTAACCCCAATTTGAGTCAACATTAAAATAGATAAATCCTGTTTTAAGACAAAGGATAAAACTATAAGAGATTATGCGTTTGAAGTTGCAAATGTTGACTATATGGAATGGCGACAGAAATTTAGCGGGGATGGAGAGGAATTCAAATCAAAATGGTAGGAATGTGTTGACAATCTGTTATGATGGAAATTTATTAGTCGAATTACTTGATTTCATATACACACATTAAAATTTACATTGTAACCACAAATTTAATATTCAGCTGCATTTGGTTAGACATTTTAATAATTAAAATTATAAAACGACAATTAGTTAACACTATTATATTATGTTACATGGCATATTGTATACGTCAAATTAATTATAGTAATTACTTCATTAATTTTAATAAAAGTTATATTAAGACCGATTGAAATTCAACATTCTATAAACTAGTTTTTGTTTTACAGAGCAACTTTTATTAGTATTAATTTATCGTACCTTCTTTTAAAAAAAGAAAAAAAATCGTACACCAAAATGTCTAATTAAATTAGTTCAGAAAGCCTTACTAAAAAACCTTTTATATTTTCCTACTTTCAACGAAAGAATGGTTATTGTATTTATTTTTCACCCTGTTTCCAAGTTATCCTATAAAATTAAGGTTTACCAAGTTTGGTGGAAAAATTTCGGCACAACTATTATGGCGATATCGTTTTGGTAGATTGATATCTGAATTATAAATAAATTCCGATAAAGTGCTGAAAGGTGATAAACAGATGGAATTATAGTACTTTGATTAATACACTGATAGCAACAAACATAGGTTGTATGTATAGACTATACATATAGAATATTGATGGTTTGTTAGTGTTACACAATATACGCATATAGTGCATGATATTACATGGAATATATTATATTTGCTATTCATATATACTTAAATATAATAGTATATTCATTGAAATTGAAGTTAATAGATAATTGATGTTGAAATGAATATATTTTTGAGAACATTTTTAAATGAAAAATTAAATATTTTTCATTAAATAACCAATGAATTAATTTACATATTATTTAAAATATTAATTAATTACATATTTTAGAAGTCGAAGTGATTTTATTAAAAAATATTATAACCGTAATGGTGTAGATTCATGGTGTTGATTTTAAGACCATCAAATATTTTGAATACAACTTATAACTATATAATTATACAATACTATTACCTATATATTCATTAACTCAAAAAGGTATTTATTCAAATTCTTGTACACTTTACGAATATATTTTGTCTTTTTTTAGACATTTCTACTGATTTTTTTATTAAAATAAATAAAAAACCGATAACTTTAAATATTATTGTGCAAAATATTAAATATATTATGCTGACAACCTAAATTTAATTTAATTTACATTACAAACATAAGTAAGCAACTTAATTATTAATAGAATCTTACATAGGATGTATTGAATATAGTTGTTTTATGTTATCAAACTTTATTTTAAAATGCTCATAATATAGTGAGTACCTAATACCTATAATAAAAGATTTTGGTTAAAATTTTAGAAATTTATTAATAATACAATATAAATTATTATCATATATATTATTGATTTTTTTTATTGCTTTAAGGTTCAACACTATATTATACTATTACTTTATAGTTCAATAAATACCAAATAAAATGAAAATCAACTATATTGATCTGTATTCAAACCATTAAACTCTAACTAAAAACTGAGTTTAAAGATAATAGTCTATTTAAATAAGAACACAACGGCTCACTAAATATTTCATTTCAAATATAATACTTGAAACTTTATACATTTTCAGATGCGTAAATATAAGGAAATTTAAATATATAATGCGTTTTTGATAAGAAATGTATATGCAAAATCTTATTTTAAAAAAGCATCTAGGAATAAGATAAATATTGTTTATGAATTTATCTTTAAACCTTATAGTAAAATATAAGCATAAAACATAATATTTATTGATAAATACTTATTGAAAATAATCTAATAACATAATTTACGTATAATATATTATTTAATGAAATTAAAAAAAAAATAGATTTGATGACTCGTAACAAGTAGCAAAGTAGTATATCATAACATTTTGAGTCACTTATGCCCTCTTCAAATCTTTAAATAAAGTGAAACCTCATCTAACGGACACCTCCTCATGGCCGAAATTTTTTTCAAAACGGGGAAATTTCATTGTTTTTAATGGGAAAATCTCCGAATAGTGAACATTTCAATCTTAATTTAAAAACGACGACAGATAAATACACTTACACTAGTATAATAATAACAAACTCGTTTAAAGACTGAATTGAATTGTATTTATTTATATATAAATATGCATTCCTTTTTTGTTATATTTTTTGATATTTATTGAAGTATGTATTGTTAAAATATTAAACTCTTCTGCTTCAAAATATTAAATTAAAAATTAATGTTTTTCATTTAAAAATTTAAAAAAACTTAGAAAGCTATAATGATGAAAATTATAAAAATATAATTTTTCTCAAAAACATTATTTTCCAATGACATTAAATTATGTCAAAATAATATAAAAAAAATATATATGTCCTTTAATACTTAAAAATTTAAAAAATTAGAATACTTCAAGTAATAAATGAGGGTGAACATGGTTAGTAAATTACCTTACATATTATATACTCTTATATAAGTGTAATAGTATTTTGTTATTTAAATTTATATTATATTGTAAATATTTATTTGTGTACATTAATTGTGTGATATTTGTTACAAGTAGGTAAGTTTTTAACCTTAAAAATTATGTAGAATTGTCTAAGGTAACAATTTTAAATTTAATTTAATGCACTCAGTGAATTTTTGAGTAATCTTCTATGTTAGTGTAAATCTATTAAATATATGAATATATGGGAAATGCCTAACGTAGGAATTTAGGCAATTCAACTTCTCATGACGATGTAAATACTTTCTCTGCAAAAAAATGTGGTGTTTTCAAGTAGATATTTTACTATTTCTAATAGTTTTAATCAATTTCCAAAGTTCTTCTAGTACCTATGTTAGTAATCACGCCTTCATAAATGGTAATTCTCAAGAATTAATTATTGTATTTATTATATTTATAGCATAAACAATTTCACAGTATCATAATATTATTTATGAAAGATTCTTCAATTATTGTTGGTTTAATTTTTTTTAAATTAATTTTATCATAAATTCAATTAAAACAATATTAATATTAAATCCTAAAATATAATTATCCTTCGTTTACATAATAAACCGATTAGAAACACAATCCATAATATTATTTAACATATCGTTTTGGTGACACTTTGACATTATCTTCTATAAACGCTTCTCTACCCATTTTCAAATCAAGTCATTATAATTCATAATCTATTTAACGCAGAAAACCTGTTGCTTTACTTTTGATTAATAATATTATTCATCAAAAGTAAATAATATTGGAACCCTTTTCTGAAAGGAGTTTTGACATGTCCACAATATAGGTATTTTTAAAATAAAACAAACAAAAATATGGTATTAGTATTTAGTACTATGTATTAGGAAAGAATGCACCAATATTGGTTTATCCAAATCAATTTTTCCAAAGGCATTTTTTTTTTTTTTTTTTGTGTGAGGGGAGTATTTTGATTTTTTAGTCAGATTTTAATTTCTGGATTATTTTCCGAAAGTTTTTTTTATCTATTGCTTTAAATTTTATATAATATATTTGTGAATAGAAATAAAAACGTTTACACATTATTCTTATATACGCTTACGTATTTCTATTTATTATAAAACCTTCCTATTTTTCAATTATTTTTATGATTATCAATAAAGAATTTCAATCTCCAGCTCAATAACATCTGGAACAAAATAAAAATTAATTTACTAAAAATAATATATACATATTAATATATTATGATGGGAGTTAATTTAAAAATTGGGAGTTCTATAGGCATACTCAAGCTTTTCCTAAATCATACAAATCAAAATCAGTATTTAAATTAAGTAGGTATGAGTGTACGATCAATTGAAATACATTATAATATTATTTTATAATATTTTCATCAAATTTAACAAAGTTAAAAATGTGTGTATTTACATAGTCAGAGATTACATGACGACTATCATGATTTATAACACGTGACTTCATGAGCATTGGTAAATTCACTTATGACTACTGTTTCAGTGTTGTTATTGAAAATTCGAAATTATTCTTAAAATAGTAAATAATTTAATAACTTAATATAAAAAATTTAGTATAGATAAATTTATAATATTTTTTTTTCATAAAACGTATATAATAATAATTAGAAAATTGATATTTTTCTCTGAGTGAAAATACAATAAATCATTGATATATTTTTGCAAATTAGCGTGGTCGGCGTAGAAACGTGCATAAACGCGAAAATTATAAAAAAAAAATGTATGTAAAATACATGAATATTTCATATGCATTTTATATTTCTTTTACACATTTTTACATGAAGTAATTATATTCATTAATGGAATTTAAATACCTATATACCTATTATATTTCACAACAGTTCTTTACATATTCATGAAATACTCTCTAAGAGTTTTTTTTTTCCTTAAAAAAAAATTGACTTGGAAAAATTAAAATCTGTCAAACCTTATATAAAAATATTACAATTTGCTAGTTACAAGATACCATTCCTGATAAAATTTGTACTTGATAGAACTTAGTTGAAAATACTATTGTAAAAACAGTCATTATATAATTAAATAAAGCTTATGATATCGCAGTCCTCTAAAGTTTATTTAGCCATTTCAACTATTTTAAGATTTAATATATGTCAAATCGTTTAGAACAGTGTATATTTTGTCAGAAGTTGAATGCATGATAATTAATATTAAGTAGAATATAAGGAGAAAAGTATATAACGTTAATTTCAATCTATATACCTTATTTTTGTTATACATTTTATTATTATACGTGGTATAAAAATATTTAAATCAAATTATTCACAAAAAATAGTACATTTTTTTATATACCAAGTTTGTATTGAAACGAATCATAACTAATACTCTAATTTGTCATTTTAGAAATAGTTAAAAGTCATAAATTGTAAGATATATTAAAAATTAAAATGAATTTTATAAATCTAGAAAAAAATTCAACATATTATTATTCAATATTGAACATAGTATAATAGTATAGAAGAAAACATTATTAAATACTCGTCTGATTCATTAACAATATTCAATATTATATTATATCTACCCAATTTAATTATTAATGTACATCAAACAAAATTTAAAATTATTTTAACCGTAAAGGTAAGTGCAAAGTTTTAGGTCAAGATACAGCTAACATTTTTATAGTTCTCTATTTATCATACATCACTTAGTTATAAGTTTTAATTTGATCAACTATTATAATCGTATAACAGCAAACATTGAAAAATTCATATTTTTAATTGTATCATAGCTATCGTGTAAAAGTGATTTTATAATTTATTTTTAATATTTAAATAATTATAAAAAATTTTGGCATTTTACATTTAATCATTATAGTTTAAAGTAACATAACGCTTATGCGTGTATATTATTATACATTAATATTTACAGTAGTGATTATTATTTACACGTATGAGAGTCGTGTTAAAAATTAAAATGTCAACTGTGCGACAGTTCTCTCAAATCCAATCATTTACTGGCCGCCCAATCAAACCCTGCTGCCAGCACCTAAAAACCGTGTGAAGTTAATGCGGTCTGCAGGTACAACACATCTTAATATGGCTTATAATATTATGCTGATTATAATACGTTAATTCGCTTAATACATTTCCATCTACCGAATATATCAAAGTATTGAGTGTCTGATTATACCATATCATTTATTAAAAGGTTATGATGCTTCAACAATTATCTAAAATGAATTATGAATTTTGTCTTAAGGCCTTATGATTTTTCAATGATAACATATTAGTAGTTTTGTATTTATAAGTTCTTTGCATAAAAACAATATTGTATACATTTATATATTTTTTTACGCTTGCGTATAAAGTAGGTCTACGGTCATTTGAATAAATCTTTAAAAGAGTGAAACTCGAGTATATCTAGCAGTTGAAAGTATTATTTATACGTAAAGACATAAACTCCAAAGAACTAAACGTTTCATCACAATAGCTTATAGTAAAATGGCTGGAGAAAAAAATACAATAAAATCTGATTTAATTCTTAATAAATTTAAAAAAAAACAAATTGTATACTTGTATTATGTTTTATATGTACACAAAATACATTTTTTTTTTTTGTAATCATATTTTGTATGAAAACGGAATTTTTATTTTATTAAAATTTGATAATAACCATATTATGATCATGGTTAAGTATATGTTATAATTATTATGTTATTTACACTATTCCCGCAATAAATAAATATATGCTTTTAATTATTTTAAAGCTAAAAAAGGATGCATTATTAGTTTATGCGAGCAAAATTCCAAAACACTGAAACTGAAACTCAATAAATTAATTATATTTTAATACATTTACTTAATCATACTATGTACATTGTACCGTTGTACCTATATACATTTATTAGGATATTGAGGAAAAAATATTAATAAATGAAAACAGTTAAAAATCGTCATCATTTAAAATTAAATTATAAAAAGTAAAGTCTACATATTTACGCATTAGAAGTTTTGTTTTAAGGAATTCCTATTATACGAAAATGCTTATAAGTTTAAATTATGAAATTAGATACTTAGGTACCTATTATTTATTTTGAAACAATTTAAAAAACATTTTATAAGCAAATATAAAAAAATCATACTAAAATTTTTAATCGCCTATTAAACTATAAAATTTGGCCTTTGGGGTAATCAAAGTATACAAGCAACTTAATTTCGTTTAACCTAATATTACGATATAAAAAATAAAAATAAAAATCTTCGTAAAAACTGCCACCTTGTGTATATTTAGCAAGTACGGAGCTTTTAACTAATCATACATTTATATTTAATAATGGACTGTCAATACAAATCTACCAACAGCTGTTCAAATATACAGAATAAATATTATGATACTTATCTATATCTAGAATATAAAATGGACAAGGGTTTATTCGTTTTTAGTATTTAAAATGTCTTTTTTGAAAAGTAATTGTATGATAATGAAATGGTAGAAATTAAGAACTTCTGTTTTATAACATCTAAATTATAGGTAGGAAAAAATAAAATCGAAAAGAAAAACACTCATACCTATACATCAAGTGCTATAAAATCTAAAAGTATTTTATTGTTTGCCGTTGTTCGATATATATATATTTATATATCATATAAATACATGCACATTATACTGAATACACTCAATATACTCGTAAAAAGTATAAATATTATATGAACAATTAAAATGTTTTTGAATAAATATCTTATCACGACTGTAATAACCATATTTTTCATGTTCTATAAAATAATATGAAAATAATAATGTAATTTAGTTGAAAATAATATTATATCAACATTTACCGTTTACGATAAATTATGCATAGCAATTGTCTCGTTTAACGATGTATGTATATTTTACACTTTATTGAACTCGTTATTTCAAAAATGAAAACGTAAATTAACATTTTTTTTAATATACAATAATCTTTAACAATTAACAATTATATATTAAAAATTGTATTAACCATAAAAATATTATCTATAATTATATTTGAATTAAATATTCTAAAAATGTATTATAAATAATCCTTATAACAACTAAATAATTTACATCAGTACTTATTAGAATGTTACTTATGAATAGTTCATCTATTTTAATTTTATATTGTACTTGAGGAATTAGACTAATACTAATAGTTTATTTTTCTTTCCACTTCAAAAGTCAGAACTTTCACCTTTCAACCAAAACGAAATAGTTTTTTTTTAAATACCGTAGTTTTAAAAAATATATGTTCAACAAAAATGATGGATCATTTTTATTTCATATAAAAAATAAAAGTAATAATAATGATACTTATTTTCCGTTTATTATTGCAAATTTGTACTACTTGTAACTACTACGATATTAATTGATTATTTTTAAAAGTTATATTTTATACAAATAATTACAATATTCTTATAATAAAAGAAAATTATTGACTTTTATAATCGACAAGTCCATACTACAAAGGTAATTAAACGATTCCATATTAATTTTATTTATTTATAAACAAATATTTTTTTAGTTATTTCACCTTAAAATTGTTTAAAGTATTATTAAACCTCTCAATTAAAACTATTATTAAAAAGTTCAAAATCGTACCAAAATAGAATATTCTTCCAGTTTCGTTCTTTTTATAAAAAATAATTTGATTCCTTAGATATTCTACAATGGTAACCCAATCATATAAACTATAGTTTTTTCAATTTTCCAAAAACAATAGTTAAAGTAATTAATTTATTGTATTTTGTAGTATGTCTAAATTGACTTTTGTTCAACAACACTTTTTTGATTAAAATGGGGTTTTAGTACTATATTATAAGATTTTTTTAAATCTAGAAAAGAACTTTTAAATTCATAAATAAAACCAAAAATTGTTATAGGTTCTTTGTAATAATAATCACTGTTAAATCTATTGAAATACCTTTTATTTTAGAATAATGATTATAGGTATACTTATTTATTCAATAAAAAAATCTAAGCAATAGCAATTAAAGACTAATTTACTACCTCCATTCAATTATTTCTGCAAATATACCTGTTAAGCAAGCCTTGTAAAATGAAAATTATAAAATTCAACAAATTGTACTTTGTAGAGTCAAAATTGAACGATTTATTAATTTAATTTGAGAATTTTAATAATTCAAATTATTATAAAAATAAATTACCACTGAGCTATTAAATAATATCGAGATTATTAAAAAAAAAAATACAGATATAAAGTTAACACCAATTTAATTAGGTACTAAAAAATAAATAATTAATGAGTACTGTAAATTATCTAATAAACTATCTTATAGAGTTAAAAATAAATTCCTAAAATTTTGATTAAAAATTTTGAATAATCAGTAAATTAAAAACAAGTATTACATTATATTACTATATTAAACTTATTTAGAAATTACGAGCCTCTGTTAACGCTTAAAAAACAAAAATAGCTAGCCGAGTTAAAAGAGTAAACCAAAACCATATTTATTATTATTTTTATAAAAATTATTAATGAAATAATACCACCATTATAGTCATTACTTTAAAGGTATTTAAACCGCACGGTACACTACACACAAACTCTGCTTACTTGAGACAGATTTATCACTTGGTAAAAATTTAATCATGTATAAATATAATTATGAAAATTAAAAAAATAATTACCTAAATTTTAGTAATCAGAGTTTACTTATATGTTGTTTTCAATAATGTCGTCTATACATTTTTTTACATAAATTTTTCTTCTATTTCTGGTAATTCGAATCTTCTTTTTTATTCTTTTGATCTGTTTCTTCACATTTTTTCATATCTTCTAATAGTTTTTCCAACAATATTTTATCCTAAAAATGTATGTTATATTTTTACAGTATATTTTATAGTGTATATTGTGCATAATCATATGATAAATTACTTTTTTGTGAAAATAATCTTCTTCTAAAAAAGCTCCACGCTCTCCAATTTTTCCACCAGCTCCTCTTATAGTACCATGGTGCTCACTACTTTTATTTACTCCGAAGACAATATTTAAACTTGATCGTTTAGCGAAACTATTTAATTTGAACGTTTTAATTGTTTATACGATTTAATCAATTTAGTTCATAATATAATATTATGTTTACCGTACAATACGACTCAAATTTGATATCAAACTCATGATTTATATTTTAGAATACCGAAACTTTTTTACAAGTAATTAGAATACATTATAACATAAACGAAAATGGTAAATACAAAATTATCTGTGTCTATAAACAATATAGCAGTTCTTTTCATTAGTTACTTGGTAATTTATTCAAATAAATAAACAGATTTACATTCAATTATTAATTTGTAAAATTAGTACTAGGTAGTAGGTATAGCTTAATTATATTAAAAATGTTAACAATATAAATAATAAAAACAAAATATGTTTGTGGTAATGAAGGCAAAGTACTGAATAAATTAATCCATTTAAGTAATTGTAAACAAATATTGATATAAAACTTCAAAATATAAAAGTAATATCTGTCAGATATTTTGATAGTTACGTGATAATTATAGTATACTATGGTACCTATATATATATATATATATTCTGGTATTTTATAAAATTAATATGCGATTAAAAAAAGTGTAAATTTTTGCGTTAAAGTATGAAATTCCGTAATTGTATTAAATAACTAGTTATTTTATAGAACTACCGGAACTTTCAGATAATGTATTGAATGAATCCATAAATATATACTTCAACTAGTCATTCTACATACTAACCAGATATTTTATAAACTAACAATAAGGGTTTAGTTAATGTATTTAAAACTATTAATGAATAAACATTTAAATCAAATTATAAATTACAAAAAAATCAAATGTTATTATTAAGTCAAATACGCTTTACATCATTATATAAAATATTAATATTAATTCATTTCACGTCAATTTATTGGAATAATTATTATAAAATCTTAAACAAATCACAAAATAAAATAAAAAATCTATTATTATAGTTATAATTATTAAATTATTATTTATTTTACAATTTACAATTTATTTATTAGTACAGGAACTTTTTGGATGGCATTTAGAGTTACAAATTAAATTATTATTCATACATATGTACCGTTTTGTAGACTTGTGGTGCACTTTTGTTGGCATGTGCATTTGAAAAACCCTCGAAGTCTAGTTTATGCCAAATGGTGTGGTTCATTATCTTATCTTATTACAATTTATTAATAAAACGAAAACGGTAACAGATCTTGTATATTATCTAATCCAGTCCCAGCCATCAATCTAATTATATAAATTTCATACATTAGTAAAAATCCAATCGGTATTTTATTTATTAACTAGTAAAACAGTGTAATTTATATATTAACGAATATATTTAAGAATTTTATAGAATAACTAATTATTTAATAAAATAACGTATTACAAACATTGCCACTAACATATTGTATCTATATATAGTAATTAAAAAAAAAAATGATTTTGTGATAGCATGTTCAGTAAAATAAATGGTTGAGTACTGTCCGCATTTTAATGAAACTACTTTGTAAAATATAATGATTAATACAATTTTAATTTACTCTTTATATGCGTAATATTTCATGTAGGTACTGTAAAGTATTTCAGCAAACCTTACTTACAAATAACTGGAAAAATGCATCTACAACAAAAATCTCTTATTGAAATATGTTAACAACATATTAAATTCACCTATTAGTTATACCGAGAAAATGGACCGCACAAAAACAAGGTTTGGTATCTATCTAAAAAGCCCTTATATTACTTATACATTTTGTACTTTCAAAGTATCAACTTCCGATACTATAACTTAATATTATGATTCAAATTAAAAGTTTGTAAGATAGAACATTGTTGTTTTACTGAAGTACTAATGTATAACTTAGAGTTTGTCACATTCAGTTTGTTAAACTTTTTCCTTGTGGCTTAATGGAATTTCTTTAGTCAATATACCAAGTTTCTAACATACCTACTCCCACTTACTTGAAAAAAAAAATACAAAAACTGTGGGACATATATTGTATTAAAGTATTCAAATGACTTTATTTAATCAATTTGTTATTCCTTTCAGATGATTCAATGGAGAATTTTATAAAAGAAGTTTTATCTGCTAGTAACAGAGGTGTTTCAGCAGCTAAAAATGTTTCAGGAGAACCAAACTGGAGTTTTGGCCAATCTTTATTTTTCGCTTGTACTGTAATAACAACTATAGGTAAGCATAAAAGAATATGACTCAAAGCAAAATAAATTTCCTTTTAAAATATCTTTTCTGTTAAAGAATATTTTGTTACTCGTTATACGATATTTTCATCCTAAAAATAATTGTTATTCACATTGAAATTTTACTTTGAATTGTATTAATCGATTATTATCATATTTATTTTACATGATATGAACGATATTTTAACGTAACACTCATTATTTAAAAAAAACATATTTAAGTTTTAAAATTTTTGTTTTTATATTACTTGAAGTCAATATTAAACAAATTGTTTAGAAATAATAAAAATAAGGTGCCTATCTTTTATCGTGTATATTTAAGATTTTTTTAATTACATTCAAATGTGATGCATATTTTTTATAGCATTCTTATTCATGGATATCAAATTTCTAACGAATTATTAATCAATTATAAGTAATTCAAATTTAGTTGATTTAAGTAGTGTGACATTAAGGTTTCTGAAAAATAATAGTTATTTAAATTCTTATAACGCCAAATTTAAATACTCTTTATAAGATATAACTTATAACTAAAACTAATTAAATATTCATTAAAAAAATTGATTTTTATGTATCAAAATATTGATTCAGAATATGAAACTAAAACTATATGTTGTCAATTAAAAAAGTATAGAACTTAGAAAATAAAAGACAGTGATAAGCATAACACTACATTACATATTAAAAAAATATATATTTTATAATAATGAACACAAATTACCAAAAAAAAAAAATATTTTAAAAATCTTATACCTAGTTTTGAATTAATAGGTGTTTCACGTTAATATGATAAATCGATAACCAAAAACTATAGAATATTTCGAAATAAATTTAAATTTATTTTTTTTTGTAATATAATTGGTATAATTATATTATTCAGGCCATTCAGGGTACTCTTTAATAGAAATATCTGATAAACATAACTACTAATTAGGAATTAACTAGGTGTATGTTATAACTTTTGTTCTTTTATCAATGTCGTTTTTTTTTTAAAATACCACTTTAGTTCATAATAATTAAATTTGAAAAATACGTATTAAAAACTGATCAAAATAAAAATTATTAATAGAGACCGGAATTATAATATAATAATATAATTATAATTATGCATTTGCATATTCACAATGAGTATATGCTCGATTATAAGGGTATGAAATGTGGGCGTTTTAAATCAAACTGATTTCATAGACCAAATTTTATTTTGCATATTAATGCATATTTTGTTATTAGAGCATATAATTTGCATATTTTATACACTCTTAGTAAATTAATGAATTCTTTCCTCTTTTCAATATAAACGAAAATTACTATGTCGATCAACAATTAATTAAAATTATCATGGAAAAATATTTGATAATCGAAAATAACATTTTTTATTTTGGTAGAATATTTTTTTATTGCAATTATATCTGTTGAAACAAAATTATTACATGGCATCCAAAATGGTTTATATTAGGGGTTACCAAATTACGGCTCGTGGAAGAACTTTGTTTAGTCCACAGAAAATAATTTTTTTTTTTATGGTGAATTAATTGAGGTTTTTATTAATTTAAATTAAAATTTTTGTTTTTGCGTTTATTTTCTTTGGATAAATATGTACATACGATATTTTGGCTTTTTGAAAACTTACTAAATTTTTAACATGACCATTAAAAAATATCAATTGGTATTCCCTGATTTATATGATACCTAAGCTTTGGCTGGCCCTTGGTATACTTGTCTTGTTATCAATATTTATTCAATATTTTTATTAGTTTTGTACATATTTTTGTATGTATATATACTGCATATCTTTTAAATGTTTTTATATATTGTTAAATTCATAGTTAATAACACTTATCATTTATTTATATTTCATAATGTATACTGAAATACGTATAAATACATAGTTATTATGTTGAAAATTATCTTCCAGGTTACGGGCATGTTACTCCGCTATCTCAAGAAGGCAAATTATTCTGTATGCTCTACGCACTTTTTGGTATACCTTTGACACTAGTGCTATTGACCGCACTGGTCGATCGGTTGATGATACCCACGACAAAGTACCTACACTTCCTCAACAGCCGTCTAGGACATTTATATCCACCGTTCACCATTCGGTTATTACATTTTGGCACTATACTCGGCACACTGATATTTCTATTTTTATTGCTGCCCGCGGCAATGTTCACATACTTGGAACCCGAATGGAACTACATGGATTCATTGTATTATTGTTTTATATCACTTACTACCATTGGTTTAGGGGACTACATTCCGGGCGACGCACCAGATCAAAAGTACAGACCACTCTACAAACTAATGATAACCGGTAATAATGTCGATAAAATTAAAATAAATCGTAGGCACAAAAACGTAATAGCATTATTACATTTCTATATATACATATTAATATATTCTCTAGGCTACTTAGTCGTGGGGCTTGTATGTGTGATGCTAACATTGTCTATTTACTACGACATCCGGCAATTAAATTTTGGCGTGCTTTTCATGTTGGAAAACGACGAAACCCGTTCAATTGATCCCGAAAAAATGCATTTACAAGAACCCGGAACAAACAGGACCAAATATACAAATGAAAAAGATTCACCCACAAGCTTGGAGGATACCACTCCAATACACAGCATCCCTTAAAATTAGGTACCAATACTTACGAACATCATTGAAATTAATTTTTATAAGTTAGATAATGTACATATATAACTAATTTATGTTTTTGTTTGTTTTTAAGGTTGAAAAAATAATTATAACCAACAATTTTTGCTGTATACCTATATTCGACCAAAACCAAAATTTCTATCCAAAAACTAATTATTAATTATATTATATTAATATATTATTATTGTTATTACCTTTAGATTATAAATTAATAGATTAAAAGATATATTGTTATATATATTATTGATTTTACTGAACGATTTATTAATCCAGCCACAAGATAATATTTAAATATGTAATTATACTTTTAATAGTTTGAAAAGACAATACCATTTAATTAGTTAAGACATATAATATAATCTAATTAGATAAATAAAAATATATTTAATGAAGACTTTAAAAGGTAAAAACTTTATTTTTCTTCATATCTATAATTTAATATAACTGTTTATGTCATAATCTACTATGAAGATAGGCAGTAATATAAAATATCGTATATTTTACATGAGTAAGTATTCTCATAACACTTATGTTTCCATAAATTTGTATTATTAGAATGTATACATAAAAGAAAAATCAAGTATTTTTATTAATTAAAAATTAAAACGTTGATCATCAACTATGGTATAATTATTGCAATGTTAAAAACAATTAAAGATTTTGTATTTTAAATTTAACAATAAATATCATGTTTTTACATTCACAAAAAATTATTAAATAATTGGAATAACTTGTTCAATATAACTCACTTTTAAATAAAAAGTTCAAAATTTAAAATAGAACTTTCTCACTTTTAACTGAATACTATTACAATTGAGTATAGATTTTATGCTGTAGCGACTACATAATATATTGCATACAACTTTTGTTGTTTGCTCTTTAAAATTTACTATACAATGTACATTACAAATCTTGTAAGTTCTATATAAATAAATATACATACAAGATAGGACTAAGACATGTCAAGCCCAAATGCAAGTATTTTTTCATTTAAAATATAAACAATAATTTATATATAATATTAGTTATTATTACAATTTATTTATTCAATATTTTGTTTATATAATAATCATTCATAAAAATAAGAATATATTATTAAATACTAAACCAGCTAAATTTTGTTTCAAAATAACTTTAATAGTAATATTCTTTAATAACAGACAAAGAAATAATTCAAATAATAATAATATTATTGATAAAATATCTTTATAATATAAAAAAAAGTATTTTAATATTCAATGTCTTATGCCATTTAATAAAAATTAAGTAAAATAAATAAATAAATGATCAATAATAAATATAATGAAATATAAAAATAGGTATTCTTCTACTGTATATTATAATATATATTTTGTATATACAAAATGTGTACTTAATTTGAATTCAATGATACACCATTGCTTACGAAAATCGATTCAATATTTATTTTTACCATATTATATCAACTTTTTGTTTAGTAGATATGTTATTACCATGGTAGATTATAATCTACCTTGGTTATTACTGTTACTGTTATTATTTAATAACAACTTTCTATAATTACCATAAAACAGTAAAAATAGATTCGTACTATAAATAGATAAAATATTATAAAAATGTAATTGCATATTATAGTAAAATTCATAATAATATTATAACATACTTACGTAAAATGTTTAGGTTCCAGAAATAATGTTTTACAGTTATAAAAAAATAATTGCCAGTATATATTTCCAGTATAAACTACTTAATATAAAAATATTATTTAATTTTCAAAACTTAGGTATAAAACGTGCTATTTATTAATTGTTAACTATAAAATAATTTGCAATCCTATACGATTTTGAAGAATTTCATCAAAATTTTAAATTCAAAAGCGTATAAAAATATTATGCATATATATTTTAAATATTTTCATACTTCACTAATATAAGAACGACATACAAAATTGAATTAAAAATTGTCGATATTTATAAAAAAAAAAAGGGAAAAAAATTGAAAATTTGACATGCCTATAAATGTGTTCAAAATGAGTTAAATTAATTTTTAATTTTTCATATAATTAAAATAATAATATACAAATTTTAAGTATCTACACTTATTTGTTTTTAAATTAAAAAATAAAAATTTGTTTGGAAAGAAATAGTTATTATACGGTTAAATATCCAATACTTTAAAGACTTAAACTCCAAATGCTCATAAAAAATTAATTTTGTTTCCAGTAGAATTTGTTTTTATATACATGATGAAAAACTTATTAAGAATTTGTATTCAATTTTCAAATCACTAGTATAAATAGTTCATTTTTTATGTATTTTTAACTACAAAATAACTTGTATTTTTTCGATAATTTCAATAATTTTATCAAAATTTAAAATGTTATCATACATATTTATATATACATATAAAATTATGATATAAATATTTATTGAAAATTTCAAGTTTCTGTGGTTATATTCATAAAGACCGCTTTTAAATTTTTAAAATTTCAATAAAAAAAAAATCATTACTAAATTCAAATATTTCAAACCAATAAATTATATTATGGTACCCAATAAATATAAATTAATCATAATTTAACTTTACCATTAGGAATTTCACAACTGTAAACTATATATATCATAAAATGTAATTACATTTTTTTTCTCATAACAAAGCTTTTCTTGACTTTTGTTTTGAAAGATTGGTCATTACATTCATCTCATGAAATAGTTTCTAACAAAGAGTTTTCAATATTAAGAACAACGAATAAATTTAATTGTTCTTATACAATTGAAATAATTCTTCATATTTTTTAAGTTGAAAATGATCTCTGTTAGAATCACAGAATCATTATAAATATAGTTTAAATATTCAAAAATAAATTTCTAAAAATAAATGTTTCAATAATTTAAATTACCAATAATGTTGGATAAAAATTAATTTTAAAGTAGTTAGAAAAATAATAATTGAACACAAATGCAATCACGGGTTCTCTCAACAGGACATAAAATTGAAAAAGAAACGAAAAAAAAAATATTTTTTTTAAGAATACAAATTCAATGTCTATAGTATTCGTTAAGTCGTTACCAATGGACTATCTATATGTTTATGTAATACATCGTAAAATTAATAATTAAACTCTAACATAATAATAAAGATAAAAAAATAATCCATTTTGTTGATGTATAGTATGTTTAAAGGTAGTAACTGTCCATTTAATAGTTCACTTTTATTATATAAATGAGTTTTATTTGAACTCGTTGATAAATCATTTAACCATACAATAAACAATTCTGACCGGAGACGGTGTTGTTAGATTGTATTTCTAAAGATATTATAAAATATATTAATTTTACAATTGTCTACTGGTAATTTATTTTTCCTATTAACAATGGGATAGATTAAAATAATTTGTATACATTGCATTTATTATAATAATTATGGTAGTCAATAATTATTAGCATTTATATAATTATTCATAATTATTGTTATTCATTTAGTTGTCAATAAGAATGTACGTTATAAACATATGGTGGTATTGCTTGGTAATGGTGAATAGATTAAAATCTCAATAATTACTACATATCTACTAAAATATCTACATTGTACTACGAGTATCAGTACTTACGAGAATAATCTTCAAGTCGAACTCCACATCCAAACCGTTATTAAATGATTTAGATGAAGATCTATTTTTTTAAATCACATAATAATTGAGAATGTAATATAAAGACTATAATATCGTTTCCCTTCAAAATCATCCCTTCAATCAAAAAATTAAATAGCATACAATCTGCAATCAAAATGCACACGTATATTATAATATTATGTTAAATAAAATAGGAGTGCGTGAATTTTTAAATCAACACTACCCCTACCGCCGATTCCGACGTTAAGGATTATCTTCAAAATCTTTCGCATGGAATTCCATTCATTTTAAAGTAAAACCATTAACGTCTGGCAATTTCATACAAAATAGCCTTTTCTATACGAACATTTTGAGACCCTTTTCCGGGTCTTGTGGTAAGGTAGTGTTGAAAGGATGATTAACTACTGTATTTCATGTGCTCATCGAAATGAAAATGTATTTGGCATTATGACGTCTACTTATCGTATTTTGAGGTAACTTAGGTTTATTCTTATTTTTTAGAACCAATAAAAATTACAAATTAATGAGTTGCAAATATTGTAATGAATTGTATCAATAGGAACTTTAAAATTTATCGAGTAATAATTGTTATTAAAATATCATTAAGTTATCATGTAAATTTTAAATGATTAGTTCATACGTTTGTCCAACTGATAGGTCAGACATATTTACCTATGAGACAATACGCCATGTTATAAATTATAATATCCTTATATCGGTAATGATATTTTGATTTATGTCAAGTTTCCAAACAATCCACAGCCTGCATATGTTAGTGCCCATAGATATTATTTATATATATATATATGAAATCTCGCAGACAACTGTCATAATGTCACTAGTGTTATTAGCAAAATATGCAAATCATGACTTAACTTTATTTTCCACTGTAACACCATCAGCCACAAAGACTCACGGACCACATGAAAGCATAGTTATCAATATTTAAGGCCCATCTTTAAAGAAATAAGATGATTTCTCATATCTAGCCACTTTTAAGTGCCCTGATTATTATTCTTGGACCGCATACTTCTGTAATTATTATCTATTTTGATATTATATTGACTTAGTTGCATAACTATGCGCACATTTTCGAATTCTAAAAACTGGCTTGGTCAACCCGCATAATGATTAAAACTCTAATTTGTCTACTTAGTGTGCCATCTTCTATTGATATTTTATTAATATGATATATTATATTTTATTTATCTTTATCAACGGGCGGGGAACCCTATACAATTATTTAAAACATAATACAATTTATACAATAATTAATACAAATACCAAACAAAATTTTATGTAAGATAATAATTGCAATAATAATATATACGTATAATAGTAGTATAAATAATAGAAGTAGTAACACCTAATTTTAATTTTATCAACTATGAAAAATAGTGCTCCATTAGCCAACCACATCATGCGGTCTAGTGAATTAGCCTAGTGGAGCAGGAACTACGAAAAGAACATGGTTCATTATAGTGCGAGAAGGTACTCTAACATTAACTGACGAAATAATTGAAGTGATACGACCATCCATCAATTATATTAAAATTTAAAAGTATAATAGCAGTAAACTTATAGTACAACGTACTTCTTTCTTTCATATCAATATATTTTTTGTTTTATTATAATGCTTTTATAATGTAAATTATTTAATTTACAAGTTACTGTTTATTTTATTAAAACTTGATGCAAATTATAAACGATGAGCCGGAGTAGACTGGCCTATCCAGAAATCGAAAATCTTTTCGATATGCCGGTTCTTATAAGAACCGCTATACTTATTAAAAAAAAGTTAAATCTTTGTAAAATATGCATAATATTTAAAAAAAACTCCAATATGGAGGTATTATTTTGGTACTTATTGGTACATTCGTAGTATTACTAGCCAACAAAGTTAGTACAATAATTGAAAAATACCATTATTTTATCCTTTGAATATACTTTTTCGATGATAATAATATATACATCGATAATTATAATATAATATGTGATATTAAATCAAGGTTTAAAGATAATAATACTTATACATTATTATCTATAAACCTATAATATATTAATATATTAATATGTACGACCGTTTTACGGCCACGCATACGTAAATATAATATTATATATTATTCATATGCGAGTTTTTCGATTTATATTGTATAAGTTCGTATGCACCAATGGAAAAATTTGCAAAATTTTTATGCTCACGAACCTCGATTTAAATCGAAAAACACGAATCTGTGAAACGGGCCTAAGAATGATATTGTTACAAACCTGAAGCCGGTGACAATTATCCACGTGTCAGCAACTTATCCACTTAATATTTTATTGTTAAAAAAAAAATTAGTCACAGTAGTCGCAGACAGCAGTACGATACATAATAATGAAAAATGAAAATGACGAGTCGATATTCACATCGTACGAACAACGGTGAGTTAAATGGAGGTGTTAGACATAGAGCACTTAGCAGTATATACACTATACTTTTACAGTGTCTTTTACCGTTTACCGATGGATTGTTGATTGATGCCCGCAGGTTGCGAACACGTTTCAAACTAGCGAATCACATAATATGACCCCACAATCTGCGATCGCGTATCGATACGTGGTATAAAAATAAATTTTTCCTGAATAATGAAATCTAGGAAAAATGTATATTTTATTATAGTGCATTTACTTAATATACTTTTAATAATATAGATACCTATCATTGTTTTTCATTAATTATTAAAATATTTCTTAATATTATATTAAATTATTATGCACCTTATTTATTATACTAGGTAATATATTTATTTTATTAAATTATTACATCTAGTATATGGCATTAAATAATAACTATAATAGGTATAAAAATTAAAATAATATGATATAATATTATTTATATGGTTATAGATATGTTAAAAAAAAAGTGTTACATAATTATTGAAATAAAAGTTTTTTGTTTAAAATATTAAATTTGTAAATACAAGGCAATATATTACGAACCAATTAAATCAATAAGTTAGATTTTTTGTATAGATGATTAGGTGCTTGTAAGCATTTTAATTATATAATCATGCTACATATTTTTAAAATAGAATTAAAAAATTTAAGCTTTATCATTAGCTTTTATCATTTACCCAATTTGAACAAGACATATAAAATAAGTGTCCATTTCAAAGAAAATATTTTATAATGACATTCAGATTTGAGATTCATTGACGTTGCTAACAGATTGGAAATATTAATATATTTTAACACCTATACTAGTTAAATAAATTTATGTCATTGCATTAATCAATCCAAATTTAATATCAAAAATGTACTTTTCCTATTGATATTTTAGTGTATCTGTAAGGAAGCGTGTCTGGAAAATGATTGCGTGCACTCGTATGTGAATAAATAAAAACAAAATCATCGATAATGGTCTAAAATATAACGTTGTCATCTTCAAAAATAACAAAATTCTATAAAGCTGATAGCTTTTTCTGAGTTTGGTTATTCATTTTTTTAGGTTATAATATTTATTCGCTGTATAATAAGAAAAAATTAAATATTTATGTTTTCATAAAAACAAGATTAGTACTAGTTATTTCTAGGAAAATGATTTAATGTAAGCTATTTTGTACTGTACTCCCTGCAGATGTGTGTTAATGAAAATGTACTGTTCTTGGTATGTTTTGAACTTGTTTCTTTAATTTGTTTTATGTACGATAATATTTACAAATGAACATTTTACTTGATAGAGTAATATATTATACTACATATTATCACATATTATGTGATATTATATATCACTTAATATTATCATATTAAGGTCACAATAAAAAAAAATGGAAGTTAGTTCAATATTCTAAGTGACCTGACTAAAAATATCAATACAACTCTTATAAATTATGTTTTCAAAATGTTTGAAAGCTTTTCTTACATTAATAATTAATTGGAAATAAAATTAAGATGAAAAAGATACATTAAATTTTAATGCTTGTTAAACCTATACAACCTAACGTTAGACGTGGATTAATATAATTTATTGTCTTTATTATGTATATAATATATAAGAAGTTGAGAACTTAGAAGTGATTTATTTAGATTAGTAATATTGATATTTACTACCTTAAGTGTATTATGGTTCATAAATTCATAATACATGTTTATTAATCTAAAAAAGCTGACTTAATTTATGTAACTTCGAATAATCAATATTGAAAATATGTTGTAAAAAGTGATGAGGAAAATATTAATTGACTCCAAAAACATTGTAGGTTGATTATTTAATAGTGCAATACAACTAATACACCCAAATTGTTAATAAATCAAAATAGTTGAAATTTATTACTGCGATAAATTATCCTACAAAATTAAAATTATGATTTGCATAATGATTAAATTTTGTCTGAAGGAATAACAAAAAAGTGTAAAAAATATTAGCTATTGTATATCCCATTTTCTGGCCTCTACCGGTACCTACTTATATCATCAATTATTGCTTGTTCTGTAACGATGCTGCGGTAGCTACCAAAATATATTTGTTGAGTAGAGAGAATTAAATGGCCAGCCAGCCACTCTAATTAATATTCTACATTATTCCATATGCTCGAAATTGTACAGTTTTCTCATGAGATAACTGACAAAGTATACAACATTATATACTGTATCTACAGCAGTTTCTAAATCATCGTTAAGATGAGAGTGCTTATATAATATAGTGGCTAAATACACATAAACGAAGTTTCAGGTGTATTACAATACACGCTAATAAATATTATTCGTTTTAAATGTTCCTCAAAAATACATATACATACAAAACCAACTTTATCTATATATTTTAATGAACACGTTATTAATTTTAATGCTTATTATGTATAAATCTATCTTACTATTTCGTAAGTCATACATTTACATTTTACATTTTTTTATTGTTTGCATTTAGGTACCACAACTGTAAAATTTCATTTTATTATTATTTCTATAAATCACTAGATATAGGTAGGTCATAGCTATAACTATTTATTTAGTGCCAAACAATTTGTATTGTCATTTTCATAAAAATTAAGAATATTGTATAAAAAATTGGCCATACAAATTACATTTTAATCAGAAAAAATTTAAAAAAAAATCAAATTATACGTTTTTGAAAGTTTTTAAATATTCTATTTCACTATACAAAAAAAAAAAATATTTAAGTATAAAAATGCATTATCTTTTTCAAGAGAAAGTCTAATCTTTGTAGATCAGAAGTAGATTTACTTATTAACATATTATTATATTTATTTTAGTTTATTTTTAAAATGATAGTTTTTTTTTTTTGGAAATTTACCAATATAACCAAAAAGAAGGTTAAAATAATCATCATACTGTACAATCCAGTATTGCCGAGTTTTGATTATTATAATTCAATTTAAAAGTTGTAGATTTTTTTGGAATTAAAAAAAATACATTTTTAATTTTAGTTAAATTATTTTATATTTGTTCAATCTCATCATCTATAATTATTATTAAGTACTAATGAGATAATTCCACACACTCTTTGAAATAAAATTAAAAACATAGATACATATTAAAATTTAAAATATAAACTTTATCACAGGTATAATAATATGTTATAATATATAAAGTAGGTAAGTGATGTAGTTACACGATACGATAGATTTGAGTTTTTTTATTCAATGAAACACTGGCCATGTGAACCACGAGAAACATCTATAAACAGATAAAATTACATATAAATAAAGTTTTAATAATATAAAAATTAAATAAAAATTATTATATTTTTTTAATGGCATTCGCATTAAAGCTACTTTTAATTATTTTATTTTAACACATTCGCTAAGCTTAATGAATATAACACATGTAAGATAACCTACATACACTTTTTTTTTAATATTTAAGTGTGCAGGTACGACTTTATAGGAACATTTCCTGTATTTATTTTTATCTGAATTTAATGAAATATTAAGCTTTCATGTACTAAATTTTTATTTGAAAAATATAATATGCGTTTTCAATTAAAATATGCTGTAGATGTATTGAAACATCTAAAAATGTAGATGAATTTAAGTACCTGTAACACAACATTTTAAATAATGTTTGTCAGTAAAAGCAAAAATAGTAATAGTGGTTAATAATAATTATTGCAAAAATAAAAATTGACAAATAGCATTCAAAACGACTAATTAAACCATTAATAAAACAAATCTATTCAATTGAAAATGATTTGCTTTAGTTTATTTTAATAGTAATGCATATAGACACACAATTGTTGCTAATCTATAATTTAAAATATAATTCATATTGTTTTTTTGTTATACTAAAAAAGAAATAAATTAAATCACATGTATGATATTATGATAAAATAATAATAAAAGACATTCATAATAATTACAATTTTATTTAGAACATACATATAATATAAATAATAATTAATAAAGCAAACAAAATATTTAAATAACATAACATTAATAAGTAGAAAACCTTTAAGGCTTGAAAAGCAAAATATATAAATAAAAAAAATTAAACATAATATTATGAAGGAAATAATACTGGATAAAATAAACATATTGTAATAAGAGCATGCCTAAAAGAATAATGACGTTATAATATATAAAGTAAGTCATAAAATGTACCTACGATTATTAATAAGGCCAACGAGGGTGCAAAATATACTAGTCATAATATACAATTTTGAAAACAAATTTTCATTTTTTTTTTTATTAATAAAATTATTTGTATTACATTTATATATTTATTATTATTTTATTTTATTTTTTAACTGATCAAAAGTAATAATTTATTTGGTATTTTCTATTTAAAGTAAGAAATACCTAACCATAAATAATGGATTTTCCTGATGTAATAGTACTACTTAAGTGTGTTAATTCCATAATATAGTTACATTATTTTATAAACGTGAAATAGATTGTTAAAAACTGTCATTATTTTCACACCGAAATAAAAAATTTTAGGATCTATGTATGTATCGATACCATTTTTTTTTTTAATATTTTGAATAATAATACTTTAGTTCATATTCCAGTATCTATTTGTATTATAGATTTAATTTTTTTTATTTTACCTTGTAGTTAATAGTTGTTTTATTTTAGTAAAAAACAAAACTGTAAATTGTATTTACGACTATTTCATATTAAAAACAAATGATATAATGCGTGGAACAATATGCAATAAATGATTATATTTTAAAAGGTTTAAAACAATGACAACACTATTTAATTTTATAAGCACACATGAATTTCTATTTTAATTATTTATTTTGAGTGGGTGAATCCTTGTTTATTTTTACTATCCGTGAATTATTTTAGTTTAGAACATGTAAAGAGAATTGCATTATGGATAACTTAAGTAGTGCCGCTGACAAAAACAACATTTTAAACAATATTCTAACTTGTAAGTAATAAATAGGAAATTCATAAAAACAAAACAATTTATAATTTTTATAATTTTCGTACTTAAATGCATACATCTGCAAACTTTCTATCAGTTAGAGGCTATACAATTATGTGTATTCGTATAGGTAAAGGAGCTATAAAATTAATTTATATTAAAATATATTTAGAGTTAAAAGTGAACATATATAACTATAATTTTTAACTTATAGTACATAATGAATACAAATTTATACCTTGGACCTTGATATAGGTATAATTACATTTTACATTTAAAACCTTCAAGTATAAAATCATTATTTTTTCACAATATTGGCAAATTTGAAGTTAAAAATGATTTAATTGTTAAATACATTTTTGCTTTAGTCTTTGATACAAATGTCTCTAAACTCTAAACTCTCCAAATAAATAACAACATTTTTTTTTTTTAATTAAAATATTCAAATTTTCTCATTGGCATATAATACGCTAATTCACAGTAGATTAAAATAACTTAAGTATTTTTTAACTACATGAGTATTAGTTTTATATTATAAGATTGTGAAATTAAATTATCAGGTGTAGATATTTAATATGTATAATGGCAATACTATGTACATACTATAATAATCATACATTCATACTAATAGATTAATTTACCTATTATATAATTTCATTATCTACAAATCGAATCTCGTTGTATCAAAGAAAAATAAGATGTTTTAAATTCTATTTGTTTATGCACATTTAATAACAGCTTAAAAGCCTTTGTAAAAATCTTTTCTTTTTTTTTAACAGAAGGTACCTATAACACGGGTGTCACAAATTTCTTAAATGCATTTATTATTCACGAATTAACGATATAAATATCATCAGTATATAATAATTAATATTAAAAGAAAATAAGTATATCTTTATGAATTTCCACTTAGTTTTCGCACTTGATAAAAAATGTGTATAAGTTAGCTACAAACAAACCTAAAACAAGAATAATTGCGTGTTTGCCTCACGCTTATAAAAATTTCTACGGAAAAAATGAATAAAAGGTATAGGTACAGGTGTGCTACTATTTTTAAATTTTAAAGTTTTTTTGCACGACTAACCCATTTATAGTATATGTAATTTCGTTCTTTCCCGCCGTCGGGTCTGGGAGTAGATATGATATGTATATATACCTATTTATTACTATGCATGTATATATACATATATTGGACAATTATCACTGGCACATTCGCTGGTAGTTTTCCAAAAATGCAAAAATAATAATAAAATATCATCGTAACACAATATGATGGTATATATATTATAATTGTATATTATTATACGGTCATGCCCAAACACACGCGTGCAGCAGTAGACTTCAACCGTCGTATATCGCAATCAGAGCGGCTGCTGCGAGAATACTTCGTACGTTGTTCTCATGGAACTGCTGCGACTCACGCTCGTGCTGCCACCGTTGGCATTTTTTTTGTTCTTCGGTCGCAAGCAGATGGACTTTACTAACGTCCAGTGCTGGAGCACGTATAGATACGGGTCCAGTGCGAAGTGCATAGCCAGAAGCATGTCTGCAGCCATGGTGAACGGTCGAATCTTTGTCTCATCCTCGATGAACCTGGATAACGGTATCGATATCTGTGAAGAAGTACACACAAGTATAAATGTATATAATTGTTTACATAAATAAATCTGATATGAATTATTTACTACCAAATTGTAAATTTAAAGATAACTGGTCCCGATTTCAATAAAATTATATCAATAGATTCTTTGAGACTAATAAAACGACTTTAGCTTCTCTTTTTAGCTTCAATAGCACATTGCTGTTGAGTGGTTAATATATAAATACCATTTTGATTCACCAAAATCGAATAGTTTTTTATTTATATATATATATATTGGTTATAAGAATATAATTTTTAAAAAAAATAAACCATATGTATCCATACCTATGTAGCTATGAGATTTTTTTTTTTAATAAAAGATAAATAAAATTTATTGTTTGATATTCAAAAAGCAATATCCTTATTTTTGTAGCTCCTTATAAATTAAAACACTGATCGATCAATTTTAATGACTATTTCAAAGATGTTCTTCTAAAAATGTAATCAGAGAATCTTTGAAAGTAGTTTTAACTACATTCGAAAATTTATCAAGTGTCAATGTGATATTATGGTCAAGTTTCTTTGCAAAACGAGGTACACCAATGCCGAATTTCACATATTTGCCAATTTGAAAAATTTGCTTTACATGAGGACTGAAGAGGTACAGATTTTCGGGTATAGGATTAGGTAGTAAGTACCTATATGAACATCATTTTAGAATCATGAGAATGAAATACTTATCTGTGGATCGCTTACACACATACACAAGCATTGGCTTCTATTAAAATATATGGATAAGTAGATAATAATACAGCGTGCTTACAAAAGATGCTTAAAAATTTTGAAAAATCTTAGCATGAAAATTAGTAAACAATACGATATTGGCATCTACCATTATGTAGGAATAGTAAAGTTTAGGAGTTTTTATAAGTTACCGGTAGATAGCTCTTAATATACTATATACCTATAACGCGATGATAATATACCTCGACAAAAAGCAATTTTCGTATATCAAAATAAGTCTAGTGTAGATTTACATAAAAAATTTATAGAGATGTTTTATGCCCGAAAAATACTCTAGCTATGTCTTGTTTACAATTAAAATAATTGTTGCCACTTGCTATTAGTGGCTTAAGCCGTCTATTCTATCGAAATACCACGTTTTAAAATAACAATAATTTAACAAAATTATATTATAATAAAACTAAAATATAAAATATTTGACGTAACATTCATTTAGGAACTCATTTTTTAATTTTAATTTAATATTAAAGTATTTTTTTATATTTTAAATTAAGAAATATTTTCAACCGTCTAATAAACACAATAAAACGTTTAAAAAAAATTTAAATTAAAGGAACGATGACTGCAGTTTATAACGTCCAATAAATATTAAGATATTATTATTATTTAATATTTATATTAACTTTCTTATTTATGCTATAATTTACTAATTTACAATATCACATTTAATAATAATTTATAATATTTACTATTACCTATATTCACTTTTAATGCTTTGATTATGTAATTTTTATAACATCCTAAAAACTGATAAAATATGTAGACATACCATGGTTTTATACTTTTATGGTGTATTCAAAAAGACATAGAATTCATATTTTAAGTTTAGGACACCTTCAAAACTTTCATTCTAATTTTGTTCAAAAGTCATTTTTTACTGATTACCAACTATCATTCAATAAATACACATATTTTTGGGAATGCAAATATAAATTAATTTAATATTAAAATTATCTGAAAATTATCAAAACGTGAAGATAATTTTATCGAAACAAAAATTCATCTATTGTTCAATTCAGGGTGTTAAATGAATAACGCAATTCTTGATGATTAAAATTGTATTTAACGTGACATTAATACTCTTTTATAACAAGCGTTGTAAAAAAATAGGCATAGGTATACAGAAATTCTTGTATTATATATTTAGTAAAACCTAATATTAAAAAATAACGCCAAAAAAATAATTACGCAATTTTAAATTTTCAGAATGCAATTTTACTCTAGAAAAATTCACGGAAATGAGATAAAAGTAATCTTATAATAATTAACGATTTATTAGGAAGATTATAATATAAAATTACATTATTCCACAGAAAAAAAAAAATTAACACACAAATAATGTCAAATTTAGTTGTACTAAATTGTTTTGTCCCTCAATAAAAGATTGTGTAATTAATCGCGTTCGTAATACCAATATAGTTTCTATATAATATTATTATCTGGTACACAACAACAATAACTGATAACAAGAACATTTGTTAAAATTATAATTTCATTTGTACGTCTTTTTTTAAATAGATACGTCAACGTAGATCACCAAAATATTGTATTTTTCGTGTTTTTTTATGAAAATATATTTAATAAATATAAAATATAATAATATGTTACAACAACTTTTTTTGTCATAAAATAAAATCTTTGAAATTGTATTTTTTATTTATAAATACAGTTTACAAATATAGGTACTGCATATTATATAAGCTATATTAACCAGTAGAGTCACATAATTTGTTTACAAACTAGCTAACTAACATATTTTAACATTCGATTGAAATTCAACTGTTATGATTGAATGTGTGCAAGGGTTGAAGGAAAATATAATAACGGTAGCCAACTCGTAGGTCGAAAATCCGAAACAACTATGTATTTCACACTATATAACCATTGATTAAATATACATCAAAAGTATATTCATTAAATATTTAATCAATGTTTTTATATTATATTTGTAACATTTTGTAATTTTGCTGTTCATAACTCCAGACCTTCTTGCAATAATATTGTTTATGCCAATTTATACACTGTACAGTAGAGTAATATTCTAATACTTAGTTCACACTGTAAATGTAGAATTCTATAATGTATTGTAGTATTTACCATTTGCGGGACCCAACATGTAACAAACGCGACGCACAGCAAAAACATGAGCCAACCGAACGCTCTTTCTTCTTTGGTAGCAGCGTTGCAAGTTAATGACGATCCTCGACTGATGCGTCTCATTAACACGTTGTGCTTGTTGTGAGGACTGTCCTTCATACACAGAGCTTTCATTACGGCTAAGTTCGTGTAGACTATTGCAAAGCATAAAAATACACCTAAAGCAATAAAATAAAAAATTGTATTTTTATTATGAATTGAAAAAATTATAACGAAACTCTTATTAAGTTTTAAAAACTTAGATATAAAAAAAAATGCTTATGAACTCGAAACTACAATTTTATTTGTAAATGTTTCCGATTTTGTGGAAAATTATAAAATCTACTATTATAAAGTCTAAATATATTTTGACTTTTATTTTTTAAATTTTTAACCGATCAACAATAATTTTATCGACAGTAATTTAAAAAAAAAATTTAAAAATCAAGAAATTCTCAAAACTAAACTATTGACTATAGCTCGAAAATCAAAATATTTTGAATATTTTATTATTTATATTGGTAAGAGATAAACTTTAAATATACTATAAACTTCAAAATATGTATTATAGTACAATAAATTATTATTTTTGTTAGGTACCTACCTGTATTTTATAGAAATAGAAAATGAATTTATTTTATTTTAAATAATGCCAAATCATTAGTTAAGTTTTTAAATTATTTGTTAATTTATAATTAATTATATGACCTAAACCTCGTTTTAAAGATTACCTACTTACCATGACCGAAATATAAGTAAGCGTATAACACATCCAAAGGCTTCTTGGCATTCCGGTAACGTACACACGTCAACGATTTCTCATCCCAGTAGAGACCAAATCCGAAGTATGGTGCGCACACTAAACACAGTACTCCTAACCAAAGTATGACCATCATTCGTTTGAGTAGACGAAGGCTAATATGCTGAAATCACATGGGTTCTATAATTAGTATATTATATTTTGTTGAATATATTATATGATGAAAAATTATGCTTGATAGAAAATGCACAAAGTATTTACAATTATTTGATGTTCTCGTCAATCATCTATAAAACTATTATAGTTTTTTAAGAAATCTCTGTCAGTATATTTTATATACTCTATAACCATTTATCTAACCCGATTTAAAAAAAAAATAAGAATTTCTGTTTTCTATAACGATTATTTACGACTTAGAATTATAATACATCAATATTATTTATATAATTAAAGATATATATGCATTTGTTTATTATTTATGATTTTTAATAACATCAATGACAAAAAACCATTAGTTATATTATATATATTTTTAAAACCGCTAAAAAAGTTGTGGTTCGCATTATTTATTATATATATAATTATACAGTTTTTATACAATATTTCTCTTTTTAAAAAACAAAAAAATTATCATATGATTGTCGATATTTAGGTCAGGTCCTAATGTTTTAAATTTGTTCGATATATTGAGACTGGTGAGGTTGTTAGTGTATTAACGGAATTATTCGTTATTATATGTTTGACTGTAATTAATATCATTCCGCAAATTTTACATGTTTATTGGTAATTGTTTGCCACTAGGAATCCACGAGTTAATCATATATGACAAATATATGAAGGTAGACTTATGACTTATGAGTATATGGATTTTAATTGTCCAATTACATAGTGTAGGCCCATAAACCTAAATATTTTTGTACTTAAATGTTATAAAGTTAACTATACTTATAAATTATGTTGGCCTAAACTCACAAATATATATGCATAGGCATAATTATCCTCAAAAATCATCTTAATTTAAACGAGTACACATTGTACACAATATTATGTAGGTAAAATGCAGTAAATATATTATCAAACTCGTCCAATACAGTCAGTGTTTGATGGTTATACAAACATACTTTTATAAACTTCTTATTAAAACATAGAAAACGTATTTAATAAGCAAAACAAACATTTGCAATAATATAATACATCATACTGTAGGTCCCGCTTGAAAATCAAAAGTAATATACGTTAAGTATTAGTTCACGTATAAAGTACAGCAACGTCCTGTATAATATGCGCCTTCGCAAACAATATATTAATATAGTGAACGGCCGATAAATCGATTCGATTTGTGTATAGCAATGCACATAATGCATATTACTATATCGTAATACATTATACTCGTATTTCTGTCGAAACGGAAACAGATTTTGACTCATCAAGTCGTGTATGTATGTATATATATATATATATATATGTATATAGGGTATTGACGCATATACATAGTATGATGATATCAAATATATACGAACTATAGTAATAAAATACTATCGCTAAAATCATGACTACTTTTAGGCAAATATAGAACGTATACTTCACCTATATTTTATATTAATTAGAAAAATTATATTTATAGAGTATAGGTCGTGGCTATAAAAAATAAAATCCTTAGTAAAATTGACAAATCTGCCTGTGCCCAAATACATAAATTTTATTATAATTATTTATTTATTTATTTATTTTTTTTTTTTTTGAAACACAAGTGTTTTTATGATAATTTCAATACTTTGTTAGAACGAGTGTTAAGATTTTTTAAATATTAAATAAATCTTATGCAAAATTTTAGTATGTGATGAAATAGAAATATTTTAATAGTTAGGAAAAATTAACTCGTGTAAAAAATGAGTGTTTGAAGAATATTACGCGATTCGATGCTATTCGTACAATGAAAAACTATATTGTAATACTCTACGTCTCTACTAGTCATTTTTAACGAAAAAAAAAGCATTAGACTGAAGTGTCTGAAGTGACGCATTACTTCCAACCACTGTGTATACATATACAACCGTCTGCTGGTGGACTCAACGGCCACCAACTCGACCTGATGACTTCGATAACTGTTAGTGATGCAACAACGTCTCGCCATGTAACTATACCAAGGTAACTATTATATGTATATGTTTTTATATTATATTGCTAATTATACTCTCATCACAGCTTACCAAGTCTACGTGATCTACGCCACATAAAATAGATTAAAGCCACTGCTGTTGCAAACTTAACTATTCCGGTGTAGCGTTTCCGTCTCACATTAAAATATCAATAAGTACTAGTTTAATATTGGCATCACACTATAGTGTTATTATTATTGTTATTATTATTACAACAAAAGCAAACAATATTTTTATTTATTTTTTTATGCCAGAAGATATATAATTAGATACTATTTATCTCAACGATTATGGTTAGGTTAGGACATTGTGTGTATGTGTTACTAAAATTTCAAGGTGGTCACCTATCCGGGAACTAGGAATGGAGCCGCTCGCTTAACAGCAAACAATATTATAATCGTTAACCGTTCGCTTGCGCGTGAGCAATTAAAACATTTCATAGATACCCACAACGTAAAACACGTGTCATTTTCCTTTATCGGATACGTAATGCAACACAATATTCATAGGTAAAGGTAGTACATTATATGTTAGCCTCGTACAATAATAATATAACATTGTTGTATACAGGCGCCTATCATATATAATGTTATACATGTAGTTAAACCTACAATTTTATATATTTATAGACAAACACATTACACATAACTCTACGGTCTCTACGGTATTATTATGACGACTGAGTCGCCGTTGCAACGCCAATACTAACGAGACTAGCATATTCGCAATATGAATATCAAACACGAAAAAAGTCACACACATTTTCTTACTGTCATATTATTATTATGACTTGTTAGAATTTTTTTGGCGCAAAAATAGAAACTTTCATAATGGATAAGCTGATGAATCAAAACTTTCAGTGATGCTCCATTCAACTGAAAATAGCAAATGTTATATAGCTAACAATAAGCATAACCTAATCTCTTCAGAACTATACCTATAAGGCTAAAGAACACGATAAGTCTAGGATTAGAAAAACATTTTTTTTAAATAATACTAAAAAAACGTTTTATTCTTTTGAAATATTTTTTTAATGTTTTTTTTTTTTTGTAATTTTTTAAACATGCTTTAAAAATTATAAAAATGCTTTGTTATTAGTGTATATAGTATGATCTACAAATAAAATATATATCTTACAGAAAAAATTCCTATACAATTTATGTTTTATAAAACTTTTATTAAAACGTCTTAAGCACATTCCAACCCTGAGTCAATAACTATAATCTATAAAACACAATAATATGTAGTAAGTGAATAAAGTAAATAAACAAACTAAAGTTTAGAAATGAAACGTTATTCGATAAAATTAAACACGTTATATAGATTTGAACAATAATAATTATATAAAAGTCAAAAGTTATTTTAATGGTCAGTGACAAAAATTGATCCTTCCATTCAAAATCGATTTGATTTAATAAAAGTAAAACGCCACAAATATACACAATTTAATTATATTTTTAAATAATATGTGCTACGACTGTAATGAGTTAATTGTCGAATTCTATTACAAAAAGACACGCACAGTATAATATATAATATAATATAAGTGTCGTGACGAATTAATTATATCTAGTTCCTCCTTCCTGCCACGCTAGGTAAACGGAAAAGAAAAGATTTCTGTGCGTGTGTATCTATACACCTTATATAAAAACACATGTACATAGAATATTTTGTTTTTACTAACGACCTTCAATATCATTAATCCAAGACTTTGCAGCTTGCTTGTATATTTTATAGTGTCACAAACAGAATAATAATTTTTAATCGGCAAAAATAGAATATAATAATTGCGTTGTTTGTTTTCATCGCTTAATGTATCTATATGTGATGCATGTCGTGTTTTCATCAACAGACATACATTTTCTCAAAAAAAAAAATTACGCGTCGTCAACCGTACACTGTTATCTGTTTTTCCACACTGGTGGTCTATATATTATATATATTGATCAAAGGTCATATATAGACTCAAATGCATCGAAACGTCTTATCAAGACATTTGAGATATTTTTTTAGCAACTCCCGTTCATTGCTTTTTCAATTAATCCCCCGCGGGTTAAATTTACCAATTTCAAAAAAAAAAAAAAATAAGCCAATTGATTCGATAATAAGGTCAAATGAAACCAAACCCCAATAAAATATATTATATATATATGTATAAAATAGTGTCGTATTAATAACTGATAAAATATTGCAAAATGTAAACAAAATATCAAATAATATTGATCACATCGTAGTTTATTAGTTTATTACAAATGATAATTATATTTATTGTATTATGTCACAATGCTTCTATTATTTATGCATATGTTATGTAATACAATATGATAGACATTATTTAATTATTAAACACGATTTTAATTAATTAATAATAAATTATTATATTATTTTAATATCACGCAGTAGGATGTATAAGTACTAAGTACCTATGTCTACGAGAATAAATTTAACATATTATATATTTTTATTTATATTAGTTAATAGGTAAGATAAAATATTGTGTATACTTACCTACTTATGATTTGTAATTTTATTTTGTTATGTTATCTTTAATAACTATTGCAATTATTTGCAGTATTGCGTGATAAGTTGAAAAACGTAAAAATTAAAAAATCAAAACTTTATGTAAATGTAATGTGACCATTAAAAAACCTAAAATCCTTAAAGATATAACTTATCATATCAGTTTTCATATTGTTATTTCCTAGAGAAGAAAACATTGGAATCTACAAAATATTTTTCAGTTAAACTTTGGTAGGAAAAATAATTGTTGTTTAAGAGATATATTCTATTCTATTGAAGTCTATTAATAAAATATTTCTAATATTTTCATTGAGCATTTCTTTAAATTAATGGATCTAAAAATATAATATTACCTGTAAATATTTACTATAACATTGTTATACCTTGGCAGCTTTATACTTGAAATGTAATTTCTAAAATATTTTAAATTACTAAACTTAAGGGGTAGTAATAATTATTCAAATATATTGATTATAAGATATTGATAAAAGCTGATTATAAAATTAAAAATAACTATCACACAATAGTACCATCATAATAAATATATTTTAATTTTTTTTATTTAAAATTATAAATAAAACAAGAAAATAATTGGTTTTTCTACCAATGTTTGTAATATTATCTTTTTCTTGTGGAGCATTTTTTCGCAGGTAAAGGCGGGAGTATTCTATACGTTTCAAGTAGTCCTATTGATTGTAAAACGAAACTAGTTGGTCATTTTTCATTTTTTTTCAGAAATTCTCTAATAAGCTCAAGAAGAAACTACAAATAAGTTATAATGAATTTAAGTAGGTTTGGTTTTAACCAATCTTTACATGGTCAATATAATTTTTTTACCATTAATGTTAAATTTAATAAAAAAAAACAAAATATGTTATACGCTCAACGCTAATAATATAATATGTATTACCTAATCATTATCACAACTTATTTTCCGTAATAAATTAGTATTTGTGATTCATATTACATTTTTTCAGATTTAAAAAAAATAATTATCTATAGATTATTAATTTTTTTAAATAATAATCGTAGATACATATATAACAATTTTTCGTTCAATAACCATTACATAATTCACTATTCTATCTTATACATATACAATTTGAATAATAGATGATCACTGTAAGATCGAGATACTTTTCAAGTCTTAAATTTTTTTTTGAAGTTAAGAATGATTAATAAACATAGCTTCATGCAATTATAATGATCCATGAAGTCTAATGAATTTAATCATATAAGTTTACACTAAACAATTATACAACGAATTAAAAATTAATTGATTTTTGTTTTACTATTAACCGAGTAAAATTGTTTGAACACAAACATATACTGTTTGGCATAAGTATGTTTTACAATTTAAAAATATAAAAATACATGATGCGTATGAACATCTGAAGAACTATAGTTGACTAATATGCATTTTTCTGTAATTCATGAATAATCGAGCATATTTTTAATATCATCTATATTCTATATGATAAAAACTTTTATGAAAAATTATAAATAAATTTGTTTTCAATCGAATATTATGAAATTCAATTACTTTTAGCATTTTATGTTTATTTTTGTTCACTTAACACAACAAAATACGGCTGTATGTACATTCTCTCAAGGTCTTTTAACATACGTCTCATTAGAGTAACCGAATCGAGGTGCCTCCTATATACTATTCAGACTTTGAAGTCTCCTTTTCAATCACCATTATTCAATGTTTGTAAATAGTATGATAATAATATATATTTTACATGCAGGATACCAATGTAATATAATATTACTAGCAAGTAGCAGTATAACTCGGCTTCGTCCAGAAAAAAATGAACAAATATGAAATATAGTGCTATAGCTATTTTGATATAATATCTTGATTTTAGTGTATCTCAGTCAACGTTCAAATCGGCGTCGGTGTTTCTCGTTCTGTGAACTAATTCGATCGGGATGGGAAATCAATTTAGCTGTAACGAATTAAATATTGCACTTGGTATGTTTTCGAACGCGGTTCAAACTATACTTTTTCTACACTTTTTGGAATCTCAGAGAACAATCTCTAACATTTAGGTAAAAAAAAACAGTCGAGTGGTTTTCGAATATATAAGCAAAGTACACATATAATTCATTTATATATAATATATTATAAGTTTCTTTTATTCTTTCGACCGATCACAAATATTTATACGAACAGAAAATATTCGATTTTTGTGAACCAAAACGAAATTCTCACGTCAGCTAAGATTCATTTAGGAACCTAAATGGGTTGAAAAACTAAGTTATAAATACTCTTCCGGGTCTCAAGGAATACATTTATATGCAAAATTTGATGCCAATTAGTTCAGCAGTTTCCGAGATTACCGGATACGAATCAATTAACAAAGCATAATCACTTTCTATGTACAGAGGAGAAAAATATATAGCTATCTGTATTCGGTCTGTAATCTGGTATAAGCAATATCGAAAAATATCTCCTGCTACCCCGAATACGTGTTATTCGCGTAATGCCGCAATTATATACTGAACACGGACACTGGACGACGTACGTTTATAAATTATAATATAATATATCTAAGTCGTATTTAATATAACGCTGTGTCGTATCGGTTGTTATTAGTCGAGGAAACGACGATACGTTTGTGTTCGTTCGGCGTTAATATTCCAACAGGCACGCGATGGCCGGTTGCAAATTCTTCGCCATTACATTCCGTGGGCGACAACAATAATATATTAATGAAAATAAAAATATCGGCGACGTGGAATCGTGGTTGTGCGCAGATTTAGAAAATATGCTTGGCGAATATTATAGGTATATCGTATAATATATCAATATATACATGTCATTGCATCGTGTTATTGTATTATTATTATTATTATTGTACATGGTGTCGATGAGCATTGTGTAAAACATACACACACGACACACACTCCCTCGCTAGCTATACACAATGTGAACGGGATCCGTGTCAGCATACGCTCATTTACCCGGAAACGGGACAAAATAACTGCGTGTTCGTTTCAGGAGGGCTGGCAAATATTTGTTCGTTTACCTGTATGCAATTTTATAAATACGAAATTTTTTTATTTTTTTTTTTTTTATTACTAGTAATTCGCCCAACCTTGAAAACTGATACGTGAAATTGACTTGCATTTATTTTTCATTATAGTGCGATAACAATCGTCAATGTCAATAGCGATAAGAACACTGTCGTTCGGAACAAAAAAAAATATTATTTCTAATGCATTGACTATTTCATTTGAATTCAAACGACGTAATGACAAATGAGTATATAAGTATAATATATTATATTGCGTATATCTTTTTATTTGTACACCAAATCCCAAGATTATATTTGTTAAGTTCGATATTCTGTCGATCTTACGAGATCAATCGTCAAATATACGCATTTCATACATATAATTCAAAGTTTAATATTCTATACATTTATATTAATAATGTAAATATATGAATTTGTCATCAATAAACAAGATGAAATTTTATTTTTTATATGATTTAATAAACACTTAAACGTCAAATTGTATTGAGATCAATAATTATACAACGATGGAAAGTAAATCATGCACGATCTTTGTCAACTTAAAACAATTTAAGTCTTAAGTACTTACTACCTACAGTCTAATGAAATAAAACAATTACATTAACTTAGTTAAATCAATATATACTATGTACAACGTGATTCGCCAAGCATTATGGATCCATTATTAAGTACTTTAATTAATACATTTATTCAAATCATGATATTTTTTTCTTATTCTCGTAATTTATGTAGACTACATTATTTTAAAAAACTGATATTTTGTGCCATTGGAGACATTATTGTGATTATTCAAACTTATTTTTTTCAAACAAGAACAGACATTTTTATTGTAAATTTGTAGACAATTTTTTTTTTTTTTTAATATTTAATGCAGTGTTAAAAATACTCAGAAATTGTTTACAAAAAATTATAAAATGTTAATGAACTGTGTAAAATTAATTAATAATGATATTAAAATCATCACAACATCCATATCTTTAAGATCTATTATCAAAAACATATTATTTATTATCCTTAATACATCAAGTTAAATAACATAAAAACTACTGGGTTAAATTTCAATCTAGATGCGTTCATTTTTTTTAAAAGTCATCTGCTTAATAATTAAAAAACAAAATTAATTCTCATTTGAAAAAAAAAGAACTTCCTCAAATGGTATAAGAAAAATCAAAGTAAATATTTGAAAATATAGTCCTCAAGTACCTATACTTAAAAATACTTACTTAAATAAATTTGTAGTTCAAGAAAAAGCATTATTACGTTTGATAAATCACATGTTATATACTAAAACACAAAAATCAATATTAGATAATATAATTTAATTAATTAATTCAGATTGAATAACAATAATTATTATCAAAAAACCCATTAGTTAAGTTAATAAATTCATTTTAGTAAACTAATTTAATTACATTTATGAAAATATTTTTACACTAATAATATTGTATATAATAAGTGTATTATATCTATACATATACTCGGGAATACACTTAAATAATGAGATAAGCGTCTAAATTCAATGACGAATATTAAATTATTAGCTAAGACAAAATGATTCAAAAGTAACACAAATTAAACATAACACATAATTTGTACTTTGTTTATTACATTTAAACAACGTAAATGATTAAAATGTCTTAATTTGACTTTATTTTAATATTTTAATTTATTCCATAATTAATATATAAATTTCTATAGTTAAAAATGTTTATAAGTATGATATTTATGATTCTTATTAATTTATTGTAAACTATAAATATATCACTGAAAATTGTCGAATCTAAAAAACATTTAATAAATCTCGTTTCAAATATGTTAAACATTTTAATGTTATAATATTATTTGTTTATGATCTTAAACAAGTTTGTTCTATATAAATGATAACTTATTTGATCAATACATATATTTTTGTTAATATTTAGCCATGGGCCAACCAATAATTTTACAATATGTTTTTTTTATTTGATAAAAATTCATATCACAAAATAAAATAAAAAAACAATGAATATCTAAAATCTAATTAGTATCTGACCTCATAAATTTAGAGCATAGTGTATGACTTATCGAATCGTAGTAGAACATTTTACAAAATAATATACTTCACATATAATATTGTCTATATAAAAAATGAATGCAAATATATGATAAACATCACAAATGACAGGTTTACGATTTTGGATGTACATTTATTTCTTTTGGATATTTAAAACAGCGACATTATAAAGTTCAATAAGACAGTGTGTTATAAATTATATTTATAAAACGATTGGGTAAAGTATTAGGCAATGAATCAATGTCTTAGTTAAATCTATGACTTGACTCTTTGATAGACAACTGATGTAAATAAAAAAAATTATCGATTTCTATTTATATTTTTAGTATAATAAACATTGTTCACATTTAAAATCATATTAATGAATTAATTAAAAGTTAATTAAAAAATAATGAAAATTAGACGTTTAATATTTATTATATATTGATATCTTTCTAAACAGACAAAATTTTTTATGATAAATTTATTATGATACTGTATCACTCTATACAAAAGAAAGTATACTAATAATAATATTATATATTAATAATAATAATAAATTTATGTATAAGTAGGCAAGGCGCAATCACTGATATTGATGGGCGGAATGGGTACGGTGTTATAATTAAATTTATGCAACTGATAAAACCATTATTTATGTGAAAAAAAAACATAAATGATTCCCAGTGAATACTTTACGTCACATTAATAGAAATTAGTTACATTCGCATTAAAAGTCAAAGAGTATAATGATTAATTATTTATTATAAAACTAAATGTTTGTGATACAATTTACAACCTAAACGTTTTAAAATAAATTTTAATATTACAATAACTATGTATAAACCTATAAAATAAAAAAAAATATTTCGAATTATGTTTTATTTATTATTTTAAAGATATTTAAAAACTAATTGTTAAAAGAAAGTTTATTCGTAAATTCCAAAAAACCCTCTACGTTTTAAGTTATACTTAGTAAATAATAAATTCAATATTAATAAAGAAAATTTCATTAAACTTGTTTTACAACGGTTTAATTTAGTTTTTTGACTATATCACAAAATAGAACAAAAGAGTGAAAAATGAAAATATAGGTTGTGCAAATTGTACTATCTTTCAGAAATATCAAAAACCTATTCGCAGCATTTTTCATCAAGAAAGTCATCTTTTAATGTAATATAGGTATGTTATGTGTACGTAACATACCTACGAGTATTTTCACGGATGAGTTTTCTTTAGAAACGTTAATTCAATAAAGACCAATTTTAATGGAATTGTCTACAAATTTAGTATCATTTTGTCTCACGAACGTGAACTTAGTATACATCATGAACTCAAAACATTTTAAATATTATTATAGTTTTGGTCTTATGCAAGTTTTAAATGTTTACATTTTTACAGTAAAAATATAATTAACTATATTATGTTATTACAGTTCTACATTGTTTACTATGCATACGATTTACTACTGAATTTTTATTTTTAAAGTTTACTATTTGAGGACATTTCTGTTCTTCGTAATCTGAATAATAAATAAATATGGGAGAGACATCAAATCCTTGTGATACAAAGTTATATCATATTAATTACTTGAATGTATACTTGTCTTATGTATATGATTAATAAATAGTAATCATATATTATATTATATATTTTACCTAACAGTCACGATTAGTATACATACAATTAGTATAATATTATAATTTATTTATAAGTTGAACATAATATTATTATAAAATATAAATAATTATTCACGATCAATCATACTCGCAATTTCATAGTAAGCCGATCGATTTAGTTATATTTTATACGTAATAATATGCAGTTCTGTCTTCATCAGGCCCTGATTTATGCAAGTGCAGATGGAACACTTGCACTTGGCCCCCAATTTCTGGGGCCCCCAGGCTCTGTAAGTTGTAGAAAATTGTTTTTTTTTTAATTAATTCCACAAAAATGTATTTTTAAAATGTAATACCAACTGTCAATGTTCAAAGTTAATTATATTCTTATCATTAAATTGTCAGTTGAATTTTGGTTATTTTTGTCATTCCACACCCCATTTCTAATCACTTACCATCACAAAATATTAAAATAATAATAATAGGAAATTATTTGAACATCGGAAATATTTGATACTTAATAACTAATTTAAACTTGCTTATGATAAAATGTTATAAAAATAGAAATTATAGAAATTGGTCATTTTTATTTCATTTTAGTTATATAAAATAAATTGTTAAATTAATAAGTTATTTTCCATTTTTATAACTTTATAGAAGACTGAAAATTAATTATTTTAATTTAAATTCTTATAATAAAATCCTTAAGTATTTTTAATATTTTAATATAGTATAATTTTGTTGTTATATGATGTTATTTAATTAGTATTGCCTTTTCATTATCCTTAATTTACAAGATCAAGTAACTAAATTGTATTTATAGTACATGAAATAAAGTACAAATATTTTATGAGTTTTGAGATAGGTATTTTGGCATTTAACACTTTTAACCATATAGAGTATACTCTATGCTTTTAAAATATAAATATTTTTTTTTATTATCAACATTTCCCCCCCCCTCTATGTAGATTTTTTTTTGAATATTTTTTTGATTTGAGCACCCCCAAAAAAATTTTGCACTTGGCCCTAATTTTATTAAATCAGGCCCTGGTCTCCATTCAAAATTTCTTCATTCGCATATTTTAACTCAACTGTCTTTAAAAATGTCATATTCATATAATTAATCATGTATACACACTCAAGAATGTATATTCTAATCATGATTAAATTAAGTGTATACTTAAATAAGAAAAAGTGATTTTTTTGAAAATGTTTTATTCAGTATAGTTTTTTATAAGACAATGGAATTGTATTTATAATTTTTTTTCTTGTTTTAATATTTCTTATCCATCAACTAGAATATATTTTAAGCCACTATGACAATTTCTAATCTAATAAAATTATGTTGAAATTTAAGCAAAAATATTTTCTTTTGTTACTTGGAAATATTACCTACAATAATGCACATTGTACAGTCATATAGTTAATAAAACACTTTTAGCTATTGAGAATTATTTTGAATGTAGCTTTGCTTACATATAACTTACGTTTTATTTTAAACATTATACCTTGAAAAAAAAATGTTCAACTGAAATTGCAATAATTCCCCTAAATATAAATAAGTAATTGATACCATAAAGCTGGTAATTGAAAAAAAAATGATAATTTACAATTTGATTGTTTTATCCGCGTTTACAAAGGTTTTATAAATTCCTAAAACATTCCATCATAATTAATTGTTACTGACAACGAATTAAAAGTTTTTTATTTTAGTTAACATAATAAATATACGTTCAAATTAAAATTTCATACTATAATATATGGTAATAACTATAGAAAAAATGTTAAAAGATAAAATATAATATAAATAGTAAAAATGTTAAAATTGTATGTAAAAACAACATCATTAAACACATTCATTCTATAATATTTAAGTATTTTGCATAATTTAATATATTTATAACATATTATATTTTTGACACGTTACACTTTAGTTTATGTACGTGAAAGTTACGGGTACCTTCACGAATTCAATATAATTTTTAACTCAGTAAATATAATACAATTAATAAATATTTACAGTTAAATTAATGTTTACAAACTATGTAAAAAAAAATGTTATTGTCTCAATGCTTTTATGAATCAAAAAAAAAAATATTAATATTCAGTTGCGCGTTTATTAGGTTACAATCAATATGCAATAATATAAAAAGTAAGTACTTAGGTATACTGTTTATTATGAGTAATGTTTCATCACTCAACAAGCCACACACTCGGCATACAATCTCATTAATACCTACTAAATATCATACACAACTATAAAAACACTCACAATGTATACATCAAAATGTATATATATATTTATGGTTATTGACTTCGACGTTTTTGATTATTAACCTAATAATATACGTTTACAAAAAAATGACAATTTTAAATATAAACATGATGGGGTTACATCTGTGAAACACTTAGGACTTAGGTGTTGTGCTATTACTGCAGCTATTAGTAAAGTTTTAAAATATATTTACAATATTTTTATTTAGTTAAAAAATTCAGTACATTAGTGCTGGTCTCTTCGTTGAAAGCTTCTTCAAGGTTATTCAATAAAGACAGTAGTTTTGTATATTTGAGAAATGTTAAATTAAAAGTTAAATTGTTAGATCAGTTTGGAATTCACTGTATTTGGGTGGATACTAAAAATTCTTTGAGAACAAGTGGTTTAATAGGAATATTTGATTTTGTTTTTACTATACAGAGATTTCATGTCATCTTTTTTCAAAATTATAGTTACCTATTTATTGGCATTAGAAATTTTCAACTTTTTTAGTTTCTGTTTTTATAAATATCGATAAAAAATTATTCTCTAGGTCAAAATTCCTGTAAATTTAATACAAGATTCCAAAAAAGTCTTAAATCTGTGTAAAATGCATAACCAGAAAATTTTTTTAACAACTTTATTCAGAATTTAAAAAAATTGAAAACTATTTTGTAGCTAAAAATCATAATAACTACTCTTTTCTTATCTAAGTTTTGAAAATTGAATGTAAGATTTTTCATAAGCATTATTCATATTACGCATACTGAAACCATAAAATCCAAAAAATGTATTAAGATTATTAATTTATATCGACATGTTAAGTTCCGATTTGGATACAATTACTTATTTAAACAATAAATAACGATAACATATTAATTATTCTGTTAAAAATATTATTCGTGGGAACTTTAGCTTTTATAAATTTTATTATATGCAATAAAATTTTTGATTTATTTTTAAACATTGTATATTTATAAGTACTATACGAATCTATTTTTACTGTTTTGTAGTATTTACAGAACGATATTAAATTGTAAGTTATATAAGTTGGTATAATATGATATAAATATATATTTTTATAATAATTAATTATTAGTAATATAATAGATAAAATATTTTTGGAAATAATAATATTAAAAGTAAAATAAATTTCTTTAATAGCTATATCCAAAAAACACATCACTTGGTGATATAAGCTGATAGATCGTTTCCGTTCAGAGTCGTTTTTTTGTACAAGGATATGTATTATTGAATTCAAATTTAACACACCTATAATAGTGACCCACTCGACACCTAATATACTGCAGAGCGGTACCCACTTTTTGCTGGTAATGATGTGCCATCATATTCTTTTTAAATTTAAAATGTGTAATAAAATAATTATAATGATTATTAGCCATTAAGGATAAGAATAAGTTACAGATATTGAATAGGACAAAATATAACGATAAGATATTACACACACATGTACACACATACACGCACACACATTAGATGTAAGAGGAGCCCAGTTTTCAGTCAAGGCACCAGACGCGTTATTATTGTCTTTTTGTACAGATGGTCAAAGGCGAGTGTAAAAGACTACGCGGATCGTTTATACAGTAAAACATAGTTAGTTAGTTATAAACGTTTGTAATAATAATTTAGAATACGTATAATAATGTGTGTTAAAAAGTTAAATAAAATTAACAGAAGTGAATCAAAGAAAAAAAGTCTTATTATTTTAAAATATAAATCGGTCACCTCATCTTATATCTTAGACGCTAATCACAGTTTCAATAGGCAAGTCACTACAATAAGGATCAAAGAGGTAAAATTAATAAATTATAATATAATAAGTAATTGAATTAAAGACATATAATCGTCCCCGATAAATTAGAGTATTATCTATCATTACATATTTTTTGCTTGATCCGAAAACTTTAATGTCATTAACCGGTATTATAATGATTGTTGGGAGAGGAATCTTTTTGGTCGCAAGAACTAATGTTTTATTAGCCATCTCTCGTTACCGGTTATACCAACATTTGTTAGAATCTTAACGATTCAAAAAATAATTAAAAATTGTTCAAAATTCAAATCGCTAGCTACAACTTATAGCGACACGCAACTATGCTATCAAGAGTATTCAATGAAAAGTTAACCATCTACAAATGTCTGCTCTGCATGCGAAATAAATAATATTATTGGTATCTATCCAATTGCATTACATCAACATTTAAAAGTTTAAAACACATTGAGGTTGCCAATAGGTTATTCGCGTTAATCGTATGTTTCGAATAAACCATTCCTCATAAATTAATATAATATAATGATAAAAATAATATTTACACTATAATAATAAATATAGCACGTTGATATTTTAAAAATTTTTTAACATCTATATCCCGATGACTATATGTTATTTATACATGGTATTATTTAGCCATTAAATATATGGAACTATTGTGTATAGTAAAAAGTCGTCTAAATCACCGAGTCCTTCATCGAAGCGATTTTAAAATAAATTTATCAATTCTACTGATTTCTCTAAATGAAAACGATATCACGTTATTATACATTTTACATAATACCCATTATAGAACACAGAGATCGAATAAGATAATAAACGCACTTAAATAATTAAAGTTGCAGTAGCTGTACAGTCTGTAAACGGAATAAGAAACCTTATAATATTGATAAATAAAAATATTTTAGAATATTAATGCGTACAATAATTATTGTAGTTTATTTATATAATTGTTTGTTTGAAGGACATTATGCTGTGTATAATTATATTGTACATACTGTTACGTTATATCATATTTGATGCAATTCGCTTAAAAATATTGAACGTAATAAATATGTTTTCATTAAAATTACATAGAACTTATATAATTTATATATAAGATGTTATATGTGTATAAATAAATCAAATTTTGAAATTCAAATAAATGTATTAGTTTTACATCCGCGATTGATTGATTAGGTATTTGGTAAACACACTCGACATTTAATAAGAAATAGCCACTAAAGTGTACCTTACACCATATTCATATACCTACTGGTTTAATAAATATTATGCAATATAAATTATAGATATAAAACAAATCAGATTTCATAAATCTGATGTTATTTTCATTTTATCGAAAATACCTATATAATTTAGAGAAACCAGAAAATGATCAATGGTCATGAATATGAAATATCGTTTAAAAGCTACTATAGACTACATTATAAATTTCATCTTTCAATACACATTATTATTACTATTCTATTTTTGTTTTTTGTTTAGATTAATCCTTATGGCTGTAACAATATTACATTATTAGTCAATAGTCGTAAATCATAATGTACCAAACAGTTATTTTAACATATCAACATTGTTAGAAATTATTGATCTATAATATCAATTAACGAAATGATATTAATTTGTTACTACTCCAAAATAACATATTATCTAATAGTCCAAAAACTTTTGTCACTGTGTGTTACCATGTGTTACTTATAATAAAATTATATCACATAATAATTTTTAGTTCTTACTATAACCCATGTTAGATTATATTAGGTTAACTTTTGTCAATATAAAATTATAGTAAATTATTTACTTTAGTTTTCGTATACTATATATACATGTACTCTTTTTTTTTATTCTTTTGACCCATATAATATAGCTCACCTCAATCCCTATCATTTTAAAAATGTACTTGTTGAAGGGTCCGTAATCATAGTTTTTCATTTTTTCAAAAGAAATAACATAAACACGTATTTTGTTTTGCTAAGAAAATATTAAAAAATAAAACCATTATTACGTCTTTTACAAGTTAGAAAATTCTGAAAGACTTACACTATTACCTTTTACTTTTTAGCTATAACTACTAAAAATAGGAAATAATATTATTGATTTATTTAATAAATGTAATCATTAAAGTGATTATCAGTTAAAATACATTTTGTTTAAAAACATTGTCTATAATATATTAATATATATTTAATTTCAAGTAAATAAGCTTATTTAAAAAATTTATTATTAAATGTATTATTTAAGTAATTTAAAAACAACAATTTATTTCAAAATTGCTTAATGTATATAAGTAGTTAATATTTAATCTATTTATAAAATAATAAAATTAAAAAATATATATAATAGGTTTTATAATATTTATTTAATATTGAACACAATTTGTTCAAATTTTTAGTTTTAATTTCCATATACTTATATTACTATAATTCATGTTATAAGTTATAAGTTTATGACTTAACTACCTAGGTAATATAAAAGCTTATGTTAAATATTATAATAAAAACAGAATAGATATTTGATTATCAAATTCACCAGTAAGCATGCCTATAAAAAAAGTAAAATAATAAGATCACATTATTACACTATTGAATGTTATTAACGAAATTGGCATATAAATGACATAAAAGCATGCGATTTTTTTTTTTGTTCGAATCACAATAAATTACTAAAGAGAAAACTAAGAAAGATAATCATCAAATTATTTCATTGTGTAATTGGCACACTTTTTTACACACACATTTATTTTTGTTCTCCATTTGCACCTTCTACCCTTCCTTCAATTCAGTCATAATATTATTATGCTAAATTATGACCGTATTTTTCTATTTATTATTGACAGTTCTTAAACTATGGAAATATATTCTTACTATAGTCAAATGACACATATTATAAAATAAACTAAAACTTAAGAAAATTGCTTAATTAAAATAATTGCTGCATATTTAGAGCTAAAAATGTTAGAAAAACTTACCAAAGTATATTACGGTATATGATTTATAATTTCTATCCGTTATAATATTAATATTGTAAATTAAAACTGCAGTTCGAAATCATATAATTTTTAAAAAACTACCTTAAAGTGAGACATAAATACATAATTATTAATAATTTAACTGCCTATCTCAGTTTTACATAATTTTAACACACAGTATACAACTAACAACTATTCATGGTTGTTTTTACTTATATTGACTCTTATTCAACTATTCGAGTAACACAGAGATTTAAACACAGCTTGTGTGATAATATATTAATTTCTTGAAATAAATAAAAGTTTTTTAATATTTTTCTCAAATGATTAATTTTAAAAAAAATTTATAAATACATATTTATATAATACTATTATTTTCAGACATAATTTGTAAGATAATAAATTTAAAAAAAATTTAAACTATAGATTAAAATATTATATTAATAATATATAATAAATGATACCCTATGATTGATATTAATTTTTTCATGTTTAATAAAATAATAAATTGTATATGTTCATAATTCATTATAATAATTACTTCATATTATTCAACACATTAAATTAAATATTTTATACTTACGTGAATTTCATAAAATTTCCTTATATTATTAATTTCTTATATTTCAAAATTCGGCAAAAAATATTTTTTCAAAGCATAAATTAATCTGAGAATTAATGTCATTTATGAAAAATCTTACAGAATAAAATTCAATGACATCGAAATAAAATTAACAAAATATGATGATCGAATTTTTAACACAAAATCAGTTTTGAACTATGATGAAATGTATATTTTACCTTTCCACATTTTAGGATTAATTCATTGTTTGTTGATACACCAACGAATTTAATAAGCTTTCATTGTGTACACAATTTTATTAGACGAGCGTGAGAATATTTTTGAAAAAAACACAAGTATACTAAAATCAATCGAAAAGAAAAACGAAATTCGATGAAAATTTCATATAGTGAACAGCTTAATTACACACGATAGGGCGTCAATAAATTATTATTCAATTAGATAAGAATGATGTACCTAATTTAACCGTCCAAACTTTGAACAATATTTTTTACGATATGTATGAAAGGTAGTGAATTTGAATAACTATGATCTGCATAAGTCAAAATAAGAAATTTATTTAAAAATATGATTTTTGACAACAACAAAATAGCCCAACATTTAAATCTAAAACATTTGCGGGAGGCATCGACAATGTTATTATTATTGTTTATTACGACATGGGGCTTTTGAACGATAACTGAAATTCAATTATTGAAGAACCTTGCCAATTTACGTATTATGAGGAAAATAAATCAATAATACGCTGCACGTGTAATCGTATAATAATGCACTTTTGATTACGATTTTATTTCATTGGTCGATTATGGTTATGACACTTTGAAATGACTTGTTTGCGCCCTGATAACCAACGTGTGTAAATCTGTCTTTGTTATCACGCGTCGCGCGTCTCGAACATAATAATACAAAAACACGATTCGTGCACAACACCGCTCGCCGCAATATAGTAATAATAGGTATAATAAATTTTATTATGTTTATAGAATTCGTACGTGTAATATTAAAATTGGTCCAGATGAGAACCATTGACTTTTATGATATTAAATATTGTTATCGCAGACGCAGAAGTGCGGGAACATTGCGTATATTATTTAATGTTATTATGTACCTACTACGCTTGCCCAGTGATTATTTTAGCTAGACTCGCCCCTAGCGAGTATACTATTATATGCTCGAAATAACATATCATATTAGGAGAATATTAATTTCCACTCCCTTGTTTGTCTAACTTAACAAAATTAATCAACTAATTAAGGTTAATATTTGCCAGAGCTGGTTGTGATTTCAAGTCAACAATTTAAATATATTATATACATAACTTATATTATATATATATTTCTTTCCTCAAATATTTCGATTTTTAAAAACTAATATTATAATGACTATTTAAGCCCACGCGCTGAAGAAAATTATAAATATATTAGTGAATTTAAAGTTAAAACAATTAAACATTAACCCAATGATTTAGTAAGCCACCTGCTAATGGCTACTATATTCACAGCGTAGTTACTTTGATGACAAAAATGTATAAAAAATACTTTGAATCCTTTTAAAAATTAAAATAGTTGAAAATCGTAGACAGATATTTTACCAATTGGGTACCAAATGAAAACATTAAGTGTTTGGTCCCTTGTTGCAGTCCTACCAATGCATTGTGAACTATAAATTAGAACTCAACAGTTCTTATAACATGTTTATGTAATGTATATGCACGTCCGTATAAACAAATTAGTGATATGTATAGACAATTTTTAAGGAATTTCAAAACTAAATTATATATCAGACATATTTACAGATCATAATATTATATTATGCGTATTGTATTGTCTATTCGATATATTCTCAAATCGGCATTTTTATTGATTCCGTGTTAAAAACGTACGTCTAGCGTATGCTCTCATAAATTATTCTTCTCTCGAAATCGTTAAATGTATCAAAAATTCTCTTTCGAGCAGGTGATGCGTACTATTATAAAGGGTGACGCGCGTGGATATAATAGGCGGGTAGTGAGCTGCAGGGGACAGGTGTACTAATAAGTTCCTACCTATACAATGTAAGCCCGCAGATCGAATATACACGGTTATACGCGTGCAGCAGCGACAGCAACAGGTATACTACGATGGGTACGCACCTTTTGGTAAAAAAACGGTTTGGTGAGCGCCAACCAGCGTTCGACGGCCATCACGATGGCCACGCACCCTGAGCCCAGCCCGAAGAACCGCCACAGGACGCGGATCCGGCACGACCACACGTTGTTCTTGGTGCTCGGCCATTGGACGCTAACGAACATCTGGATCAACATGCCAGCGAGCGCGATGCAATCGTTGGTGGCCAAGCACCGCAACATGAACCCGTGCTTCTGGTTGCTGCTCGACCGGGTCCGGTGTAGTATGAAAAGCGCCAGCAGGTTGCCGAATATTCCGAACCCGTACAGCCCGGTAACACCCAATTGCACGCCGGGACTCTGCAATCGACCGCCGGCCTGGACCGGAAGCACCAGCGTCGCGGGCGACGACGACGCGGTCGCGTTCGTCACGGCCAGCTCCATCGGATCGCGGTCGTGTTCTGCGTCGCGGTCGCGTTCCGCGCGCGTGTCGACCGGCGCGCTATCTCCCCGCCGCCCCGTCCCCTTCCCACCGACGCCCGGCACAACATAATATAATAATTAATAATATTATGATAATACAAATATTGTACGACCACCTCTATTATACACGTGTGTACCGCGTATTGACAATTATCGTTAATATTATTAAGACATAATACTAGTATAATAAACGGTTATGATATATTATGGTTGTCGCTATAATATGTTATCGTACGCGATATTTATATTATTGAGCGAGTGCACTTGCAGGTGCTGCACTGCGCACTTCGCGGCCTGCCACTTACTGTCACCGCTGATGGGATCTTTTTGCGTGTACCTATTATCGTTTTTTTCCTCTCGAGAGTCGATTTCGCGGCGAGTGCATATCATATTATTTAATTTTTATGTTATAATATACAAATTGCATTATTAGTTGTCGATACTGTACGTAAAACGGTGTGCAAATAAATCAAAACGGAAAAGTTAGATTTTGCGGTTTTCATAAAACTCGCTTCGTTTCTGACGGTTTTCTCGAAAGACCCTTCTAAACAACCGCGCGCGCGGGTGTGTGTGTGTGTGTGTGTGTGTGTGTGTGTGTGTGTGTGTGTGTGCGTGTGACAAAGTTTTTAAACAATTGTCGTCACCCCGTCGGCAACAATTAACGACTGTTGTACTCGTAGTACTCGAAACTCCGCCGATTGTTTGCAATTATTACGACACGCGCCCCGTTATTGGAAGTAGTATATTTTTATGACGACGTTCGCGGTATACACTATACAAGGTTTTTACAATACTTAAAAACTTTCAGGCAGTTGAAAACGATGTTAATAATAACACAATATAAAAATTACTGTAATGATAATGATAATAATACGCTATAAATATATAAATATAAATTATAATACTCGATCGATAATTTGATTTGATTATGATAAAACGATTAACGACGGATTTATTTAAGTCTATACGAACATAGAACGAATAAAAAAAACAATAAATTCAACATTATTGTCACAAAATACATAATATAAAATTCGATGTACGCACAATCTCATTGTCGTCGTCACATTGTTTTGGCAGAACATAATATTACCTATTATTATGTACGCAAAACGTGAATTTAGCGTTATAAATACTATAATATTATGTGAAAGTATGTCTTTACGCACGGAGTATATTACAACTGTCTACAATTGGCGTTAATGCTAACCGAATTATGACTGACCATCATCATTATGATTATAATATATTATGCTCATCGATATACAACAGTATAGTAACACATTACGCGGTTTTCGTGCTGTATAATAATTATGTTCGGATTTTTATCGTATATTATTACATAGTACCTATACGTATATACGTACATTATTAAAAACGCGCCTTATCTCTGACGACCGCCCAACTGCTGAACCCCGAGAATAACGGTGATAAGGTACGAACTCTAAACCACGCATCGTATATTTATTTATAAGTACACAATACAGCTTCATGTAATTCGCGAAGTCACCACGTTACGTTATTATGATATCACAAATATATCCATTATAAAAAACTTACACGATTGCAACGTCACATTTTAAAAATCGGGATTTTAAACTATAGACTTAGTAGAAAATATCGAATGTCAATACCTACGATCAATTATAATACTTGATTTTTGAGTCAAAAGCCGACCGTGACTGCTGTCAAATAATAGGTTCACGCAAAACCTTTTAACAATTAATTGAAACATGTATGGCTATAACAAATATTATATACACTTCACCGCTTCAATCGAAAAAAGTTATATATTTTTTTTTTATCAAGGATATTCATAATTGCAAAAATTTGAAAATTAATTTGTATTAAAAACAAATTCAATAAACATTTTCAATTTACAATTTACATGGCTATACAAATCTTAAAAATTGAATAAAAAGGTTAAATTAATTTATTTTCATTAAAATTAAAAAAACTTTCAATGTAAAACCTATAATTAAAATGTTTATGAGCGTTTAAAAATTTTATATTTAAACAAAAAAAAAACTATATACACAAATATCAAATGATTAATAGATAATTTTTCTTATTGAACATTTTTATAGTAGAATTTCGAAAATTTCTGACAGCTAGTATTTGCTTTCATTATTATTTCCTATACATACACAATGCAATTTTCAAAATGTTCAGCTAATTTTAAATTTATAACGTATAAGTAAGCGTACACATTTTGAATTTATTTAGTTTTTTACCGATATATTAATACTTGAAAATGTAATATAATATAATGTTCCAACAGTATGTTTTTCTCAAAATAACTAAAAAATATCAAAAATGTATGTTTTATTTTATGCGCAATATAAAATGTTTAATAAAATATTAATATAAAATAATATCAACGAAGATTACCATCTATCTCATGTTATATTATGTTATATTATATTGTTTAATTTTTAATTATTTATTTTTTATTTTTTAATTGTTCGTTACAGCTTTGGCAGCATAGGCTTTTAGCTTTGTAAATTTATACATTATATATTTACATTTTATACAATTGATTACAATAGTAAAGACTTATAAAGTTATAACTATTTAATTTTATATTGTTTAGTGTACAATGTTGGAACGTTAATAATCAGTTAAAAATTAACTACAATTAACAAAAATACCTAATGTTTCAAATGTTTCAACTACTTTCACTGAAAAATGACATGAGTGATCTGCACTTCTTTATTATTAAAACAAAGATGTTTTAGAATTTTTACTCATCAATAGTTATGGGATGGCAAACCACGAGCAAAATATAAATTTGGGCCTGAGCACAGAAATTAAAATAGTTAATCTTTTATTTTTTACATATTTTCTAAAGATAATGCCAATGTTGTTATTCTGAGGATATTTTACACATTTTTGAGTATTTTTATATAGATATTGTCTTTGTTAGGTAGACATTTGATTTTTACTTAGGCAAGTACTGTACCTATAACATAGATTAGATAGGTACCTAATGTTCAATTATTTTGATTGAACTTGACCATGCACATTATGATTCGTTTAAAAGTGAATAATAAACACTAATTGTAATGAAAAGGTTTTAAAAATATATATATTTTTTTTTGTAATTTCAAGTCATAATAAAACAATAACCTTTAAGAATAAAATATATAAGTATAGTTTTTTTTTATGTTATTCAAAATGTGAAACTGTTTACAATATCCAACTTTTTTAACAGTATGATTTTACTTTGGTGACCAAATGATGTGTGTCGTCATAACGTACTTTTATTTTGATTTCAATACACTTTTAATGCAAGGTTCATAATGCAGCTACGTAAAAAAATGAAGAAACCCGGTTTAATTACTACAAATATTAAAGCTCAATGCTTCATGATAATCCATAATAGCATACCATAATATTATACTTTGTTTTCAATATAAGATATTAAATCAAAATATAGGATAGGTAATGAATAATAACTAATAAGTAAATAAGTAAATTGTATTAAAATTAAAAACTAATGCAATATAGCAATATATAAAATACAATTTAAACAAGTCAATTAGAAATGTACGTAAATGCATATAGTTTTATCGTGAAATAAAATTGAATACTTTTAAAAAAAAAAAAAAAATGTTATTTATTTATAATTTTTTTATATTCTATATTTCTATGTATTATACTATATTTTTTGTGAATACTTTATCAATTTTCGCTTCTAACCTATATGGCTATATGCTATAAGATGTTACCTGCTATAACTCAAATAAATAATTCAAATTATATTGTCTATACTATAGATAGACAGATAGTAATATAATAATATAATTATTTTATGACTATATAAAGACTATTAGACTCTATAGGAATTAGCTATATATAATAACTATAATCTTATATGGTATACCAACATTATAATACCATTAAAACTGAACTCAATTATTCTGATAATATGCTTACAAATTTATATAGTTTTGTTTACTATTATGAAAAATCGAAAAAACAACAATATTAGGTATTTTCCCAATCTACTCCAGACTGTAGTCCATCAAACATACACACAAGACTATAAAGATGAATTATATTTAATAACTTATGATGTCTACTTACTGTCAATTTATATTTTATAGTGTTAATATGATTCGAATGTACCTATGAAATAATCATCGAATTATGAAAAATATTTACTTCATTCAATAATATGATATAATGAAGTTTGATTTACTAATTATATTTTGTATATTAATTAAATGTCCAAAGATCAAAATAATTTAAACTGAATCATTAAGAATTTAATATGGTCCACAATTTGTTGTCAAAAAAATAAAAATAAAAATTATAATTATTCACTTTGAAATACATTTTTAATTTAAATTATTTATTAATTCATATCGTGTTCATAATCATATTGATCCTAGATTTTCTAGGACTTACACAAATAAAAACTTCACTTAAATATAAATACGTAAATATTGGTATCTTTAGTATAAAACAGAGGTCGGCAAGTAATTTCTATTAGAGTCCTAAAGATTAAAATAATAAATCAATGAAGCCCAGTGAAAAAAATCTTTTTCAAAACTTTATACATAATGAAGTAAGTACTATGTGTTGACAGGGTCCAGAGTTTTGCTTTTCGCAGTTGCCAGTTGCCGACCCCTGGTATAAAATATGGGAATGTAGATAAAAATTAAAAATTAAAAATTAAAAAGACTTTTATAATCTTATAGTCATAAAATAAAAAAAAACGTATAACCTAATAGAATAAAAATAAATAAATAAATAAACAAATATTTATCACAATATTAAACGAACAATCTACAGTTTGCTAACACATATTTAAATCATAATAGATTTTTTATTTATCAAAATACTTCCCCTGCGAAACATTAAATGAAAACTTTTTTACTTATGAATTTTAATATTTAATTTTTTAATTTATTTTTATCATGACGTACAAACTCTAATACTGATTTTTTTCTGTGTACGTGCAATTATTACTATTCATACGATTCCGAGAGCAGTCGTGTATACAATTCAATAGATACGCTTCATTGTAGGTAAAAAATTAAAATATTTAAAATTTGAATCCCTTTTGAATGCGATTTAATACATAAACATAAGGCTGCATATTTAATCACGAATAGAATTTAAAATTCAATGTACCAATGCTATACTATAAGCGGATTTCAGTTCATAAAATACTAAGCATTCTGAAAATTGAATTGAATAATTATAGATACTGTAAAAAATTATTTATTATTCTTAGCCCCTATAAGAGAGTATCTACTAGTAGTATACCTATAGTATGCAATAATACGAAAATTAAATTTTTAATGCGAGTTTTAAAAGGAATAACCCCCCCCCCCCCGAAATTTTCGGATTTTAATTTATTACGAGAAAACTAAAATTTCTAGTACCTGTAACCCCTTAACCCCCCTCAAAATTCAGGTCTAAGTACGCCATCGCACAATTCATTATAAAAAAAAAAAAATGTAATGATCAAAGAAAAAAATTATTTATTTATATATAATATAAATAATATATCCATTCAAAATGTCCAGGGTTTAGGAAAGCATAATCTAATAACCCTATAATATAGATTATAGAATCTTCTGCAGGACTAATAACAACAGTGCCATCTACTAGCGTCATTTAAACTATTCTGCACTCTCGACGTCTACCGCTCTTTTTTGTCACTACTCAATAGAAAACTCACCATTATTTTTTTTTAATTTAATTTAGATTTACTAATTTCCTAATTTTTTTTTTCTGTTTAAAGGATTTGGGCCAACCAATGTGATTTACTAATTACCACTGCAATACAGCGTTTCTTTTTCGCGGTCAACATCAAACGTTATTTTTAGAAAATATTTCAAAATATATTTTAAAAAATATTATATTTAGAGTATCTATATAAAGTACATAATTACTTTATATAGGTTATTATATTACAAGTTTATTTGTCATTGATCAGCTAATATTTTTTTATATTAAACATTTTAAATGTTTAATAATATATGTTATTTAAAATACAACATTTTTGTAACTAAAATAAGTAAAATTCCTTTTTATTTACCTATACCTATAATTGCTATCTATCTATCTTTATATATATATATATATATATATATATATTTACCCCATTAGGCCACTAAATACAATGTTGATGAAAATAAGAGATAAAATTTTTTGTATCTAATTAGTTATAAGTTTATTACTAGTTTTAAATTTTGAGCATAGTGATGAATTTATTGATTTTACAATGATTTATGTTTTTTTTCTGTCTGTCATCAGTCATCACTTTTGTGCCAACAAAAATGCTCTGATTTCATTTTCTGAATCTAGAGGATACTTTTGCAGATTATAGAATTTATCCACAAGTCCTCAACTATACTGAACTACCAAATATTAGTCAGTGTTTTTATTGTTAAGTTATTTTGAGACTATTATGTTATAACTTAGAAGACTTATAATTATAAAATTAATTTTAGTTTTTCTTATAACTGTTAAATTCACTTTTATAATTATTATAAAATGTACGTAAATTAAGATTTAAAACATGTTTTTAGACTTTTTTTTTTATAAATCATTTTTACTATCAGTATGCAGTAAAAATGATTATATTTAAAATTGTATTAAAAAATATTAGTAGTGGGAACTTAGATCTTTTCCATAAAAGTATTATATTATGCAATAATATTTTTTAAAATAAGTAGATTATTCTTAAGTTTATGAGTTTATCTATTTATTCTCGTACGCCGTTACAATGGCGTACGCAGGATTTTATAATGAGGGGAGAGGTGAAAATAAATAATTACTTAGTTGTCACAGGCTTATTGGCTTAAAAAATAAAATAGTTGCTTTTTATTTCTTACATAAATTAATATTTGTATAAGGCTAAGTATAAAACTATCGGAATGTTGGCTAGCTTAACGATGTTTGGATTGTTGGTAACATCAGTTCAGTTGTAATCATAGATTATAGATATCTATCTACGGGCTATTGTCGTAATCACAGACTAAGATATATATAATACAATATCTTAGTTCGTAGTTGTAATAAATGGGCAAATACACGCTTTGAGACAATATATTAAATCATGGTTAGATTTAAAAACAAAAATAATATTACAAGCCATAGGGGAGAGGGGCTTCAGGCCACTCTACCGTTTTCAGATAAAATTAAATCCAACCAACCACTAACCAAACAATTATATTACCCCTTCATTAATGTAAAAAGTTATTTATATGAATAAATATTATATATATATATATATATATGTGTGTGATGATTAACATACTATAATACGTCAATAGCATAAATTAAGATAAACATCATAATATAAATAGATAATAAAATAATAGATATCTAGCATATTATCTTAACTTATGGCCAATAGTAAAATAAATTAATTTAAAATCAATATCATAAAATGTACTTATATTGATAAGAACTGACAAAGTTTTCGCTCAGAATCGTTTTTTGTATGCACTAATATATCATTGAATTCAACTCGATACACCTAGACACACTTTTCCTACAGCTTGCCCGCCTTTTGTTTTACATGCATATTGACTCAAGATAACTATGACATTTGTAATGTAATGCTTTAAGATTTTTTTTAAGTGAAACAATTTAAGAAATGTGCCAAATATAATAATATTTTCATACTATAGGCGTACTCTGCAGGTGACACATGTGAAACGGGAGGGCTGAGACAATCTGCAAAAATTGGTTCTCAACTATAACCTAACCCCAACCGATCTAATTAAAACGCGGGGTATCGTACGGTATAAGCTACAGATACACGGGCACGTACTTTTCGGTAAAAAAACGGGTTGGTGATCGCCAGCCAGCGTTCAATAGTCATCGCGATGGCCACGCAACCGGAGCACATCGCGAAGAACCGCCACACGATGCGGATCCGGCACGACCACACGTTTCTCCTGGTGTTCGGCCATATGTCGCTCACCAACATATGGCCCAACACGCCAACCATCACTATGCAATCGTTGGTGGCCAGGCACCGCAACATAAACACGTATTTCTTGTTTCTGTCTGACCTGGTCCGGTGCAGGATGAACAGTTCCAACAGGACGCCGAACACGCCGATCACGGCCAACCCTGTGTAGGCTATCAGCTCGCCGAAGCTAGGTAACATAAAACCATATGAGCCCGGAAACTCCGCCGGTATCGCGGCCGATGACAACGCGGACACGTTCTCGACGGTCAGCTCCATTATCAAATCGCGTTCTGCGCGCGTGATGGTGACCGATGCACTATCTGTCCAACGCCGAATTCAACTCCTCTCAGACTATAAACACGGAATATAATAATGACAATTATTGTTATTGACTGCGTCTACAATATGCGCGGATATCACTAATTATTATTAAATATACGTATTGCATGTGTACGTCTATCGTTATGATCGTGCAACTACGACATTTATATTATAATAAGCCAATAATCAAGTGGACTGTAACCTAACCTAACCCAGCCGCCACTTTTCGTGAGCCGGACTATATTAAACAGTCAGTTGTTATTGACAAAATATCGTTGAAATAACCCTTAACGATCATAATACTAATGACTAACAACGACTGTTTGCGTGTTAACAACTGTTAAGTAAATTAATTAAATTGAACATTTTTCTATTTGCTCAAAGAAACAAGGCCTTCGGGGTATAAGGGCTCTAACCTATGATAAGCCCTCTCAGAAGCCATGGTCGTCAATTACTGTAACGAAACCCCCACTACGGATGAAAATCCTTTAAAATTCCAAGTTACGATATTAGTATATAACTGTACAATTTCGGAACCCTTACAGTGAAATAATAATTGCCCAAAATTTATAAAATAGAAACTTATTGTAAAGAGTTTAAAACACAAATTTAGATTAAAATAAAATAAAATTTTTTTCATAATTTTCTGTATGATTGTGAATATTTTGTTGTTTTTTTTTTTTTTTGGAAATAATAAGTAGATTAAATTTAAGATATCATGTATTCATACTATGAACCTGAACACACTGATTTAAAGTAAGGTCTAATAGATTACTCAAAACTTCCAGACTAGGTGAGATTTTCAACTATAGATTGCTTTAGCATAAAACCATCCTAGCTAATATATTAATTTCATCTTGACTCACGAAAATCGAATAACTTTTTGTTTTCATAGGAATAAACATTGTAAACATACTACTAATAACTTTTATTAACATATAATTTAGATAAATAATACAAGGGGATTACAGCTTACAAAAAACGGGTGGAATTTGAAAAATCTTAGAACAGGAAGTAAATCATCGGTAGATAACTCTTGGTATAATACACAAGCGTGATGGGAAAGAATGGTTTTGTTCTTATAAATCCATAGCGTAATGGCAACACAGCTTGACAGAAAGTATTTTTTGCGTATAAATTGTGATTCATTATAGGGTTTGGTGGAGATCACATCAAAAATGTATAATGATGTGTTATACTCGAAAAATACTCCCGTGAATCTCTTGTTTACAATAATTATTGTTGGTATAAACGGTTTATGCAAAGCAATTTTTTTTAAATTTCTCATATCTTTTGTAAACACCGTAGGACTGACTTAAAATAAAGCTGCCGATATCCCTAAATTCGGCATTCTTAACACTAATACTCAGTAGTACTATAAATATATATAGTCATATAATGTATTGTTGTATTTACCATTTGTGGGACCCAACAAGTGACAAACGTGACGCACAGTAAAAACATTAGCCAGCCGAATGCTCTTTCTTCTTTGGTAGCCTCGTTGCAAGCCAATGACAATTCTTGGTTGGTGCGTCTTATTGTCACGGTATGCTGTTTGTTAGAACTATTCTTCATGCACAGAGCTTTCATAACGGCTAAGTTCGTGTAGACTATTGCAAAGCATAAAAATACGCCTAAAGTAAAAAACAAAAATTATTATTTTTATTTTTATTTTGGATCCATTTTATAAAATGGATCGCAAACGTCCATTTCGTGACACGTATACTAATGCGATATCGATACGACATAAATATACATGAACAATGATTGTTGTTAGACCAATCTAATCTTTATGTAATGTTCAAAAGGCACGATATATAAATTCAATAAATTTACAGTTGATATCTAATTAGCGTATTAATTTATTATCTACTGTGCATTTTGATAAATTTATATTTTGGTCAAAATATATTATCTATAATATAAAAAAACAATTAATAATGATCGATTTTTGTTAAAATAGTCGTGTTATCATAATTCGAATTGTATACTACTAATATTAAAAATTATTATTATAATATACTTTTTTGAGAATTTTAATAAATAAAGTCTTGTGTTATTTAATAAAATATTTTCTGTATCTCGAATTATTTTTTCCCACAATCGATTATAGTTTGTATAATTGATAGATGGACATTTTAGTTTTTCTTACCACTTACTATTTAAGTAACTATTTAATTGCCAATTATATCTTTTAATGTTATTCCAAATGTTATTTATATAAATATTTTTAAACTCGATCTGTAAAGCCGGATTCACGGATACGTCGTGTTCCTATAGTATCATATTCTAATCATGATGAAATTTACTAGCCACGATTTACCAGGAGTTGGACCGAGCTTAACTTTTGGACTCGCGCGATAGTAAACATAACTATTTACACACCTTGAGAGTTAAGACTGTGTGCAGTGCAGCAGAAATAACAGGTAAGTACGCATCTTTTTGTAAAAAAGCGGTTTGGTAAGCGCCAACCAACGTTCGACAGCCATTATGAGAGCCACGCACCCAGCATTCAGCCCAAAGAACTGCCACAGGACGCTGATCCGGCACGACCACACAATCTTCTTAGAGTCCAGCCATCTGATGTCCATGAATAACATATGAATCACCCTGCCGACGAGCACAACGGAATCGTTGATGGCCAGGCACCACAACATGAAGACGTTTTTCTTGTTGCTGCTTGATCGGGTCTGGTGCAATATAAAAAGCGCCAGCAGGTTACCGAGTATGCCGAACGCAGACAACCCGATAGAGGCTATCTGCACGCTGATACTCGGTAAACGGGTGACAGACGGAACCGAAAGAAGCACAGGTGTGGCGAGCGATAACGACGCATTCGTCACATTCACCACGACCAGCTCCATCGAATCGCAGTCAAGTTATGCGCGCGGTCGTGTTCTGTGTGCGCGGTGACAGATGCACTATCTGTCCAACGGCACGATCCCTCTCAGACTAATCATGGCACTACATAATAATTTTTTTTTATTATAAATATTAAATTATCATACAATTACAAAATACAAACAACAAATACAATTATGATTAATAATCTCCCTTAAGCCGAGCTTGTGTTAGATATAGAGAATATAACATATTAATAACTAAAATTAATGCATGTTAAAAATAAAAAGTAATAGGTAAAAAAAAATAACAATCAGTTATTGTTTCTACATTTTATACATTTTTAAACACTACATAATATATACTTAAGAAGATTAAATTTAAACTAATACTAAGAATAACCATTTATAATATTTATATTCAGTATATTTTTAACATTACTTTTTTATATAATGACCATTTGTATCTACTATCTCCATTATACGTGCGTGTATCGCTTATTATTTACTATGAATCTATAAACATGTTTATTTCGTGTCGTTATATTTATTTATATTTATGTATATATACTACGCCAATCGGCAGTTATCGTTTTTGTAACTGCGTACGCATGTACCTACAAACGATACCTTCATAAAAGCAAATATTGAAATATGTAAGCAATTACAATAATTTAAAAAAATATAAAAGTTTAGTTCTTACTATTTTAATAGTATTTATTTAAAAAAAAGTAAATATTAATAATTGCCAGTATTTTGCTATAGTACAAATTAGATAAATTTAATATTAGAAACCACCCTTAAAGTTAAATATACTTAACTCTTGTACCTATAAATTGTAGTACTTATTGTATTATTTTTAAAAGAATTAATAAACTAAGTATTAAATGTTAAATTGTTATAAAACATGTTTGCTCAAAAAACTATTAATGCCTCATAGTTATAATTCATTTTAAATGGCCAGAAAATGCAGAGCTTAAGCACCCTCAGTTTTTTTTAACGAAATTGCGCCTATAACCGTATACCTACGTTATAATACCATTAAAACTGAACCAAATTATTCTGATAATATGCTTACCAATTTATATAGCTTTTTTTACTTATGAAAAATTGAAAATACTCAGAAGAAGTATATTCGAAACATGTATTACTCGAGTAATAGCTGATTTTTTTTTGCTTCGTTTTTTCCGTCACGTATTTCTTTTCTTTTTTTTTGTGCACAGGATTTCTATTTATAACTCAATATAGTTTTATAACTTTCCTCAAATATACACTTACAATATTACAAATACACACAATTCTTAAAATTAAAAAATTGACTGTGTTAGGTAGGTACTAATGACTAAGTATCAAATTATATAATTTACGTGATCATAATATATTATTTTATTTCTTTACGCGCAACGATCCCGAAACACAGCGTCTAGTGAGCTTGTTGTACTGACTAATGCGTGAAAATTTGATCTACACACCTATCAATTATATTACCTATGTAATATATTCTATTATTATTATTATTATTATTAAACAGTCAGTCGTTATCGAGAAAATATCGTTGAAATAACCCATAATGCTCATAATACGAATAGCAATTATTAGCAAACACAAAATAAAAACAATCACACGTGTACAATTTACAATCTTATCTTTTATCATAATTATACATTGCATAAAATAAGTATATCATAATCATTGAATTTAGCACTCTATTTTTTTTTTTACTAAAGAATGATTCAATAATATTCGCATTATCCAGTAGGAATTTGAACAAAACGTATATGAAATGTAAAAATTGACATAATTAATAATAAAAATGAATAATGCTTATCACAGAAAGTTAAAATGTATGAGAACACACAATTACAGGTCTTTTAAAATACAACGTTTGCGTCAAAAATGAATTCAACTTTCTGTAATACTAATAGCAAAATAAATTATTTTACCTAATAGCAGTATCAACGAATATAACATAAATCATACTCTTAAATTTAGTTATATAGGCGAATAGACGGTCTCCGCGCGCTCAAAATCGTTATTCGTTTACAATGTTATATCATATAAGATCTTAAAATAAGTATAAGCTTTATCATAATAGATATAATAAAATGTAATGATATGTAAGCTGTAAATTAATTAATGTAGTTACACAATACGATCAAATTGAATTTTTTTATTCAATGAAAAACTGACCATGTGAACCAGGTAGAGCTATTATTGAGAGGCTACTTCCGTCAAAATATTTATGTTATAATACTTTTCACTTCACATTTGTTTACTGTTTCATAGACAAATTGTAAATATCTTATAAAAATAAAAAAAAAACGAAAACTTTTTATGTGTAATAATTATTATACATATATATGTACATATATCATATATGGCAATATTCACAAGTATATAAGCTGGTTATTTTCCAAAATGAAAAATACTAATATAATATTATCTTAATACATATGAGTGTATATATATATATATATATACATATATACATATTACAATTGTATATTATTATGCAGTTATATGCTCAAATATATGCATGCAACAACAGACTTCAGGCCTCGTATATCGTAATCAGAGCGGAACATCTGATAATACTTCCTCCGTTGTTTTCATGGAACTGCTAAGACTTACGCTCACGATGCTACCGTTGGCATTCTTCCTGATCTTCGGCCGCAAGTAGAAAATAGTCTTTAGTAACTTCCAATTTTGGAGGACGTACAGATACGGGTTAAGCGCAAAATGTATAACTAACAGCATGTCTGTGGTGATGATAAACGGCCGAATCTTTAAATCATCCTCGATGAACCTGGATAACGGTATCGATATCTGCCGGGAACCATACAAACGTATAAATAAATATGAAATAAGTTTTTTACTACATAATTATTGATTTTCAAAACTACTAGTTCAATTTAAATAAAGTTATATTAATAGATTCCTCATGATTTCCACACTAGATGAGATTTTCAACTAGAAAATGCTATACCATAAAACCATTCTGGCTAATATATTAGTTTCGTCTTGACTCACGAAAATCGAATAACTTTGTTTTCATAGAAATAAACATTGTAAACATACTACTAATAACTTTTATTAACATATAATAATTTACATATATAATACAAGGGGATTATGGCTTTAAAAAAACGGGTGAAATTTAAAAAATCTTAGAACGGGAAAGTAAGTATTCTATATCAGAGAATAACTCATAACCTTTTGTAAGGATAGTTCGGGAATTTTTTTTTTCAGTTGCCGGTAGATAGCTCTTGGTATACTACACAAGCGTGATAAGAAAGAATGGTTTTGTTCTGATAAATCCATAGCGCAATGACACCAATACTTGACAAAAAGTATGTTTTGCATATAAATTGTGATTCGTTATAGGGTTTGTTGGAGATCACATCAAAAATGTATAATGATGTGTCATACTCGAAAAATACTCCCGCAAATCTCTTGTTTACAATAATTATTGTTGGTATAAACGGTTTATGCTAATCAATTTTTTTTAAATTTCTCATATCTTTTGTAAACACCATAGGACTGACTTAAAATAAAGCTGTCGATATCCCCAAATTCGGCATTCTTAACACTAATACTCAGTAGTACTATAAATATATATAGTCATATAATGTATTATTGCATTTACCATTTGTGGGACCCAACAAGTGACAAACGTGACGCACAGTAAAAACATCAGCCAGCCGAATGCTCTTTCTTCTTTGGTAGCCTCGTTGCAAGCCAATGACAATTCTTGGTTGGTGCGTCTTATTGTCACGGTATGCTGTTTGTTAGGACTATTCTTCATGCACAGAGCTTTCATAACGGCTAAGTTCGTGTAGACTATTGCAAAGCATAAAAATACGCCTAAAGTAAAAAACAAAAATTATTATTTTTATTTTTATTTTGGATCTAAAATATTATATTTGTAAATTTTATTATATTGTCGAAATTACTCTAATTTATAAAATCTACTGCTCATAAAAATAAATTATGACTTCGTATTATTGAAATTTTTAGTTGGCATTTGAACAACTTATGAGGGACCTTATAACATATTTTTAATATTTTTAATCGAGCAAAATTATTATTATCGACAATTATTAAAAATCCAAAATTTCTCAAGATTATAAATAACTCAACAATCTAAATATTTGAATATTTTATTTCAATTTTAATTTACGTATTTACCATGGTTCGTTTTTGAGTTAAATCAAATTAACAAAATTAATTTTTTCAAAAACGGGTTTTACTTAATAAAATTATTTTTATTTTGAAAAATATTGAAAATTTTTAGTTTTAATTCTCAAAATTACAAACTAGATTCAATTTTGCATCTGAAACTAATCTTAAGTATAAAGATGTTATTAACTACTTATTTTATATACAGACAAAAAAAATGTTATTTAATAATTGATACATTCATCGCTCAGCTAATAATTTATAATTCTAATTATTGCTTTGCTTTGTTGGATTTTTAAATAAATTGTAAAAAAAGTCAAATCTATTTATTTAATTTAAGTGTTTAGCTAAATCCCCTAACTGTAATCAATAATAATTAACATTTAATTTATTTTTTTTCATTTGTGTTCTAATAATATTTAGTTTACAATCAAACATATAATTTTAAATAAAACTCATATTTTTAATGAAACATCATATAAACATTCTTTATATTACTTTTAATAAGACATTAACTTAGAATACACTATAAACTACAATATATTATTTATAATATAATAAATTATTATTTCTGGTTGGTACCTGCTTCTTATATTTTATAGAATTGAAGGAGTGAATTAATTTTATTTTAAATAATATCAAATCATATATTGTTTTTTAAACTTATTGTTTATATATTTTTAATTAATTACATGACCTAAAGCCAGAATATAAGGTTACCTACTTACCGTGACCTAAATATACGTAAACGTGTAGTACGTCCAAAGGCTTTTTGGCATTTTTATAACTCACACACGTTGACGATTTCTCATCCCAATAGCGACCATATCCAAATCCAAAGTATGGAGCGCACATGAAACACAGTACTTCTAAACAAAGTATGGCCATCATTCCTTTAAGTAAATGTAGACTTATGTACTGAAATTACATGAATTTTACAATTAATATTAATTTAAGTAGATTTATTATACGATAAAAACTATAATTGGTAAAAAATGTGTGAAATATCAAGTATTTATAATTAACAATTATTTGGTGCCCTTATCAGACATCCATTAATTTATTTTAATTGTTTGAAAATTCCTGATTATATTTGTATATTCTATATTCATCGAATTAACCAATACAATTAAATATGAATTTCTATATTCTAAAATGATTATTTACGATTCAGGAGTATAATGATATACTTATCGATATTATTTATATAATTAAATAAGTCACCTGGATTATGTTAGGTATATATACATTTTCAAAAATCTTTAGATAGTTGATCTAATTTTAATTAGAATTTGTGAATACTTATAAAAATTATACATTTTATCTTTATTATAATATTTGTTTGTACCTACAAAATAGTTTTGTTTAAAATAAAAATCATTTGATTATCCATGTTATAGATCTTGTCATAAGGTTATCCTTCCAAGTTATGTGATATATTGAAGCTGTAAAGTTTGTTGGTATATAAATTATTATAATAATTGAGTCGAAGTAGTTGAACTTTCAATAACTATTATTGTCCTAACGTTGTTTTATATTTTAGATATAAAAATATATTTATAATTATACTATTTTATATTATATCATGGAAAAGATTTCTGGGATGAGTTTTCATAGACTTTCATAAAACACCGGGGGCCTCCAAAAAAAAAAAAAAATTATATTATTATAATTTATATTTTATTTTGTTACAAACATATTATATTATATAATGCACAAATTATCACATTACAGATTAATATTAAAATATAATAATCATGATGATTATATTACTTATATTTTAAATTTAGATCGTAATAACTATACGATTTTGTTAATTTATTATGATTTTTTTAAATATAATTCTAGGGAGAGGGTGGGCAAAAAGGTTTCATGGGCTGCATGCAGCCCACAAACTGCGGGTTAGATCATCCTAATTTAAACTATTCTGCATCATTCTCAACATCTGTCGCTTTTTTTCGTCACTACTCGATAAAAAGCTCAACATCATTTTTTTTTTTTATTTCATTCAGATTACTAGCTTACTAATTATTTCTTCCATTTTCAGAATTTAGGCCAACCGACGAGGTTAACTGTTTATCACGGCAACGTAACATTTCTTTTTCGTTGTTAACATCGAACACAATTTATGCTGAGAGGACGTTCCAAAATATACTGAAAATAAATATTGAATTTATTTGAATTAAGAGTACTACTATTTTTATTTAAATTATAGAAATTCTTAAAACTATAGAAAATCTCATTCAAGATTCCACATAAATTATTCTTATATCTGTAAAAAAAAATTAAAAATACATAGTCAATTATGTATGGTAAATAATTGTTTTTAGAAAACAATATTCATCAAAATCTAAATAATTTTAAAATTTTAATTTCGTTATTTTATTATAGTTCAAAATTATTATTCATGGAACTTGAAACTTTAACATATATTATAAATTTACAAAACTTAATGATATTTTTAGAATAATTAGATTAATTTTAATGTATTATATGTTTTTACTATGAATCTCATCATATTGTTTAAGTAAAATGTTATAAACACAAAAGTTAATAATAATAATATAATATGATTTAAATATATACTATTATAACATAATAATTTAAATGTTTTCGGAAAAAATGAAATCAGATCACCGTAACACCAATAGCATATTAATAAATGATTAAATTACATTTTAATAACAATATCAATTGACGCATTAAATATATTTATTAGTGATATAGAATGATAGATAGTTTCCGCGAAGAATCGTTTTTTGTATACCTATAATAATTATTAATTATACAACATTGAATTCAAATTTATCACATACATTTCAATTACTTACTTAATGATGAGGTAACTTCACTGTAAAGTAGTTACAACAGAACGATCATCTAATTACCCTTTTTTTATCCATGGTTGACAAATATGTCTAATCATTTACCTTAAGCTAAATAACTTAGGACTGCTCTTCTATTAGTTTTTTCCAAGAAAAATAAAGATTTTTTAAACTATATTTGAACTTGCAATGTTATTGCTATAATATTCTTTGTTATGTCATTTACCCTCATCATACTTTGGTTTATTTTCATATAAGTAAAATATTATAAACATAATACTTATATTTAATTATAATAGTCTTATCAATTTAATACGATTTAATACTTCACAAATTTAAATAATAATTTATACATTTATTTAAATTAATTGTAAATGAGATTATAATAAATTATATTATCTATACAGAGATGTTTTGTAAATCTAAAAATTTATATTTACTTTTTCGAAATGTGTTTTAAAAGTTATCAAACTAACTACACATTTTACAAGGACACAATATTTTCTATATTACTGCACAATATACAAAACACAGTATATAAAAACATTACCAAAAATTACTGAAATCTGTATTATAATACGTATACATTAGATGGTTATATATATCATATACATATATGTCACATTCATATCACGAAATGGACAACATTTGAATCTATTTTACAAAATGGAAAGTTATTTCTCAACTTTGGGTAATTACAGAATATGCATTTTATTTTGTGAAATGGATACTTACATTATACTTAACAGAACTTATTCCGTCATTTAAGTCCATAAAGTGAAGAAAAAAACTTTGATTTTTAAATTTAAATTTTATTATTATTCATAAGAATATATTTTATATATAGGTACTTCAAAACAAAATTATTATCAATTTAAATAAGTTTGTGAATTAGTAACGAGAATAAAAAATAAGGAAATATTATGTCTATAATTTATTAAAGGTTGGGTAAGATTACTTATATTTAAGAATATACTTTCAGTGTTTACTTGGTATGACAACTGTTATCTGTTTATCAAAAAAAAAATGACAGTCGTAATATTATTTTTAGGTATTATCTATTGTATATACATTTATTGTCGGTCAATAATTGTAGATAATCCGACCAACCAATGCCTAATATTCTTCGTTTCTTTACTTTGTATTTTTAATACATATTATACGTGTATTAATAAGTATAAGTGCATAAGAGTGGGCGGTGGTCGTTTGAACGAAGGTAATTATTTTGACCGAAAAAATAATAGTTCGTTTGGGATGGTCATTTGTATCGTTTCGACGAGTGAATTTTTTTTTACCTATGCAAGATAAAAACTTAGTGACAAACACGGATAATATCGTTGCTAATCATTATTCATCACTATTATTGAAAACAAGATTACGATTCAAACATGATTTTGTTTAATTAATTGTTGAGTATATAATATTATAAGCATTTTCAAACAAAGCCAATAGATTAATTTAAAATATACTAATTATATTATATGTAATTTTATTTTTTATTTTTTGATTGTAAATTACTACCTATCTATATAATAATATTACTAATATCTATACCAATATTTTTTTTTTAAATAGTATTCATTAATTATGTTTATTTTATATTATTTTGTTTAATTAATTATCAAGTGTACATTATAAGCATTTGCATACTTATTCGCTCAAACGGCAAACGGTATATATTTATTCAGTCAAATAGACCATATTTTGAGTCGATTTGCCAGAGAAATCTACGCCACAGTAGCGGATCCAGAGTGGGGCGATCGGAGTGATCGCCCCCCCCCCCGTTCTCTCAAAAAAAAAAATAGTTTAAAGTCTCTGACTTTAATTTTTGACGCAATTATACTTCAAGGGTAACAAAATTATAATGATATATTTTATTATTATTATTATTACTATAAACAATTTTTTTTTTGTTCTATACGAGACTGTGGAAAGTAACATATGTATGTACCTAAATAAATACATAATCAAAATTAATGTGTGCCCTTTAAATATCGCCCCCCCCACCTTGTTATCTTGGTCTAGATCCGCCCCTGCTATTCCCATTATAGTGGATTACCAAATGTTATCAAATTTAAGAACTATATTATATGTAATTAGAAAACATGTTGTTTTACAATAACCCTTAGACCACCCTTACAAATCGTATAAACATAAATTGCGCCTGACGAAGAAAAAACAATTGTAAATTGCGTCCAATATATTTCAAGTATAAGTTTCTATATGTACTATGTAGTGAATTTCGCCCAGCAAGTATATTATTTTTGATAGCCATTTAGCATAACCCAGATGACACTACGTAGAGACGACTATCACTGTACTCTAAAAATTATTATTTTTTCTTTAATTAAATAATATAGTTGGGTATCGTACTGAGTATATTAAAGTATATCAAGTTGTTAAAAATATTTTTTGTTAAGTTAATTTATATTGAGTAAATATATCAACGATATATATAGCACCCGTTAAAATATCCATGAATACTAAATAATTGAAGGGTATTTCTTCTCACATTATGCATATTTCTTTAGATATGTTTGACATCATTAACCTTGATTAAACTCATATCTTAATTATAAACAATTGCTACTCCATGAAGTACTTTTACTGGTCTTTCAGAGATACTTCCGGTTACTTTTCATTTTACATTAGCATGCTAATCTATCTGCTATCTACAAATACAATTTATCATTGTAAATTTTGAAAATCTATTTCATTATGATGGTTTACATTTTTTTCAGTTATAATATTGTTTTCTTCCATCGTTTTCAAAAATGCTCAACACGTTTTTACACTGCATGCCACTTTGTTTCACCTAATGACAATTTATTATAGTTTTAACTTTGACAATTTATAATTTTTGTACATAATAACCACATTTTCTTTCTGGCTAAATCTAGTACTTACGTAATACGTAAATCCATATTGTGTTGTGGTACACTATTACTTGCAAACAATTTATAAAAATATTACCTACGTTCGGCTTTTCCACTTATAAATTAACAACAGTATTTAAAATAAATAAAATGAATTCAAGGTCACTTAGATACTATGGAAGCAATTTACTATACTATTTTTAGTACATGTTCGATGTGGGCGCAATTTACCATCGCCCTATGAACCAAGATGTGCAAGTGTATAATCAAAATCGTAATTACTATGCTGTTATACACGAATAACCACGTGTTTGACATATTCAACATATGTGGTAGTAGCTGTTATGATCATATGAACCCACACAAATTGCACCTACGGAGGCAATACCTTTCAAAGCACACAACAACGAGGCCGTGGTCAAATCATGGACTTCAGGTATAGAAAAAGAGGGCTAGGATAGCCACATATAAGGAAGCACTCAGCACAGCATATAGTCATATGTACCAGAGTTCATATGTTTAAGTCACACGCTATCACATGCTTCTGTATACTCGTACTTATATTAAACTAATAAAACACCATTTTAAAAGTATCATTGACTTTACACTTATTTCGAATCAACGACTGAAGCAACGGAAAGTAGACACTCTACAGTATACTGCATTATGTTCCTTTTTTTCGTTTTATATTTTGCTTGTAAATAAATAAAATAATAGTAAGACAAATAAAATAATTTTTATAAAAAAAAAATAGATTTAAATTATAAAGAAATAAATCGAGCAAAAACTAGATAGCTTCGACAAATTAAATTCTATTATTCAAAATTTAGTATAAACCAATAAATATATAAGTTATTTCATTAATTAAATATAATTCTACAGATATAGATCATTATAATTCATGATTTTTGTCCCGAATTTAAATTATAAACTTTATATATTTTATAATTATAACTAAGAAAATGAGACATAAATAATACCTCTAGAAAAGGTTTATTTTTTTAAACATAATTAAAAAACAATTCTAAATTAGCAAACAAAACAACAGTAACAAAGAAGGAAAAATAAAAATAGGTATGCTTGAACCTCAAAATAATCTTAATAATAAATGAAATTTGTAATATTAAATAAAAAAGATCAAATTTATTGTTTAGTTCGCCATATAGAATAAAATTAAAGTATAAATAATTAAGTTTTTAAGTTCTCTATGTGGACATCCAAATGATGGAACAAGTTCCATTGAGTATAATTTAAGTATTCATTTCAACAAATGTAATGAATATGGACAATATGGTGTAATTACTCGAAGTAGAAAAATCAAGGTTTCATTTTATGAAATGGATTCAAACGTTGTGCATTTAATATTTTCATGAAACGTACATTAACACAATATGGATACGATATAAATATACATAAATAACGATTGTAGTAACACGAATCTGATCTTTATGTAATATTCAAAGGCACGATCCATAAATTTAATAGATTGACAGTCGTCATTTAATTAGCGTTTATCTTCTGTTCATATTATGAAGTAAATTTATAATTTAGTCAAAAAATATTATCTATAATATAGATAATATGTAATAGTATTATATTATATATAATATACAAGATTATTAAAATAAAATACTTTTTTTGAAAATTGTAATAAATAAAGTGTTGTGTTATCTAATAAAATATTTTCTATATCTCGAATTATTTTTGCCCACAATCGATTAGAGTTTTCAAAGTTTATCTGTATCCATTGTCTATTTGTTGCAAAATAGTATAATATTAAATTTATTGAAGTTACTATGTACAGATTTGTAAACTAAGTTAGAAAGTCCATAATGTCTAGATTAAAAAGACTTTTTTTTTATATTAATACATAGCATGCGCCAATTTATTTGTTCAATTTATTAATGTACTGCGACTGTAGTAAACTTTTTTTATTTAGAATTTATTTTCTTAACTCAAATATACAAATACAATGCATTTGTAAGTTGACGGTAGTACAACGTTTGAGTGATGACTGACTAGTAAAAACATTATGAATATATAGTATACTGATCGCATGATCGTTATCGTCGGTCGCGACTATCGTGAGTGATAATATTTATTACAAAAAGATATTATCTACTACTCGTATAATATTAGTTTATTAAACTTTTATGAGCTCAAACATTATGAAATTAATAAAAATGTGAAACATTTACATATTTTACTGACCACAAAAAGTTATTATTTATTATAGCATACAATGATCTTTTCAAATGTAACGATTTCAGCAAAAATTAATACGACATTCTGTATTACTAATTGTAAACTAAATTAGTATTCCTAATAGCTATACATAAAAAAAATATAACGGGAAATATACTTAGTGATATAGGTAGATAGACTATATTTTCTAAGTATTCATATTCACATTCTATAATATATCATTGAATTCAAATTTTACATATCTATCTCAGTGACCTACTCAACACTTACTATATATACTAACGTACTCAGCTTTTTTTTAAATTTTAAATGTGAATCAATAAAAATATCAAAATGTTGTCATTTAATAGATGGTACTCATCACTAAATTTAATTATATATATTGTTGAACATTGTGTTAGGTACAAAAATAGACACTCTGGACAAGAATAATTTATTAATAATTAACTTATATATCAAAGTAATATTGAAGGGCAGTCGTCTAGAAGCCAATGACTAAATCGTATTAAATAAATATATTTACAATATTCACTTGCCCGTCTTTTTAAAATCTGATTTTTCCGTCTATTTTTATAGAATAGGTAATCAGTTTGTAAAACAATAATGTAACCAATATTACTAAAAACTTTAACTTGTAATAAATACAAAAGTTGCATAATTCTTTAATTCTAAATAACGGTTAATGCAAAACATATACAACGTGTTTAACTTGTAAAGAACGTAAGACAAATTTAATACTTTAAATGCAGTCCCTGATGGTATTTTTTTATAAATATTAACTTTGATAGATGAACTATTTAGTTTTTCTTACCACTTGCCACTTAAATAACTATAATATTGATCATATAGGTAAACATTGCCCATTTTATTTTTTAATGTGCAACTATTACAAATGTTATTAATGTATATATTATTTTAACTCGATCTATAAAGTTACCAGGTTCACAGCTACGTAGTATTCCTAAAGTATCATATTCTAATCATGGTAATATGGTATAATTTACTAACCACGATCTACCGTGAGTTAAGCCGACCTCAACTTTTGGACTCGCACGATAGACGACATAACTGGCCTGAGAGTTAGGGCTGTGTACAGTACAGCAGTAGTAACAGGTAAGTACGCACCTTTTTGTAAAAAAACGGTTTGGTAAGCGCCGTCCAGCGTTCGACAGCCATTACGAGAGCCACGCACCCAGAATTCAGCCCAAAGAACCGCCACAGGACGCTAATCCGGCACGACCACATAGTCTTTTTGGAGTCCGGCCATCTGATATTCACGAACATATGGACCACCCTGCCGACGAGCACAATGAAATCGTTGATGGTTAGGCACCGCAACATGAAGACATGTTTCTTATTCCTGCTTGATCGGGTCCGGTGCAATATGAAAAGCGCCAGCAGATTACCGAATATGCCGAACACGGACAACCCGGTAAAGGCTATCTGTACGCCGGTACTCGGTAAACGGACGACGGACGGGACCGGAAGCACTGTTGTGGTGAGCGATGACGATGCTGTCACATTCGCCACGGCCAACTCCATCGAATCGCAGTCGTATTCTGCGCGCGTCGCGTCTCGCGTTCTGTGCGTGCGGTGACAGGTGCACTATCTGCCCAACGCCCACGATCCCTCTCAGACACGGCACTAAATAATAATTGTTTTTTATTGTTATTAAATTTGCATACGATAACAAAGTACAAACAACAAATACAATTTATGATTAATAATCTCCCCTTAGCCGAGCTTGTGTTAGAGATTGTGTGTATGACATATTAATAACTAAAACTAATGAATTTTAAAAGTAAAAAGTAATAGGTAAAAGAAAAATAACAGTAAGTTATTATTTTTGCATTTTAAACATTTTTAAAAATTACATAATATACACTTAAAACAATTAAATTTAAACTAATACTAAGAATAACCATTTATATACAGTATTTTTAACATTACTTTTTTGTATAATGACAATTTGTATTAACCACGCCATCCATTATACATGAGCGTATTACTTATTATTTTATATGAATATATAAACATATTTATTTCGTGATCGTTATCATTATTTTAATCGTGTACCTACAAACGACATCTATATATAAGCAAATTAGCAAGTGGTTACAATAATTTAAAAAATATATAATTTTAGTTTTTACTATTTTAATAGTACCTATTTTAGAAAAATCAACATAATAATTGCCAGTACTTTTTTATAGTACAAATTAGATTAATTTAAGAGGCCACCTCTAAAGTTGAATATTGAAGAACTTTTTTAACTACTTATCGTGCATGCATAGGCAAGATAAAATTTAATGGAAAAATATTTTAATAAGGTTTATACCTTTTATTTTTTATATACAATATTATTACAATCACTTTTTATTATTATAATTTTTTCTAAATTGATCTCTGTAGCTGTCAAAATAGTACATAAATTATTATTCATAACTCATAATTCATAACCATTATTTTTGGAAATGGTTTGACATTTGTTATCTACAAAATATTTAATAATATATTATTTAAATAAAATTGAACAGTTATAGGTTTCTATTTTTATGAATAACCTACGGTGATTATTTAGGTTTTTCTGTTACTATACTTACCTATACTATTTCATACTATAATTGTTTTTTATTTATATTTACATAACCACTTTAAAATATATTAAGTTTGTTTACTTTAAATTTTAAAACTTTATATTTGTATTATGTATACATATTATATTACCTAACTTATTACTGTATACAATTAAAATTATTACCTTATTGTAGAAATTATAGTAAATTTATTTAAGATTTTTAATAAATACACAAGGGAACTATGGGTAAAAAAGTTTGAGAACTACTGATATGGGGAGGAATATACATAAATTAAATGTTTAAGTCATGGAAAGTACCTATTTTTTTTACCTTTACACGTAAATTTCATGTGTTTTTACGATACAATAAATTAACCATACATCACTGATCGCATGATTATTTAAAATGATTCTAAAATAAAAAATGTAAATTTATAAGTATTCTAGTAGTCTGTAGAAATGTAGAACATGATATCTAAATTATAAATAAATTTAATCCTTAACAATATTTTGTAAAATAAGACTAAAACATAGATAGAATTAATATTATCAAATATTATAGAAACTCGCAAATTTAGGTATTGCAATTTTAATTTAATTCATTAATTTGTAAAATTATTATTCAAATTTCACACGTAATAATGTTTTTCAATTTTATTACAAACTGTATGCACACTGTAGTATACTGAAAAGAAATTTTCTCGGGTGCGTCCCAAGCAAAAAAGGTCATATTTTGATGTAGCCCAAGTGCGTCCCAATTCATTTGCCACCCGTGGTAGCACCTGCCACCATGAGATGGTGAACTGGCTTACACCCAATAAAATATTTTGTTATTATTATATTAATTTAATTTGTTTGTCTTACAACCATTTTAAAATGTTATGCAGGTGTACTATATAATATTCCATAATAATTATATTTTTATATTATTTATTGATTTTTATTCGATTTTTCAATGCCACAATTTTCACATAAACGAATTTAAAGATTTATAATTTTGGTAAGTATTTTAAATTCTGAGCGGATATATAAATGAATTGATTCTACAATAATGTGTTGTTTTGTTTTTGTGTCTGTGTACACGATAAATAATCGATGAAATGCTTCGTTTTTAACATTATGGGTGATGGTTTTAGATTTAGTTTGTACTTTAGAGGTCAAAAATAAAAATTCTCATTACTTTTTTTTTATATAATCGGGAAAAATGAATAAAAAAATTAAAATAAAACGGAGTGTCGCCGGTTTCCGCCAAAAATAAACTGTCTGTTCAAATATTACCGCCAAATTAAATAAAACGACATTTCTTTTTCTACCAGTTATAAATTATAGAATTTTAAGTTTAGGAACTCTTACGTAAAGATTTAATAATATTATATTGTTTAGTAATTATAATGTGTATACAGATACCTACACACTATACAGATAAATAATAATTATACGCCTACAACTACTTAAATCATTACGCACCACTTTTTTTCTAGCTATTATATAAATACAGTAATTTATAAAGATATTGTTCAAATTTTTAAAAAAAAAGATTGAAACAAAATATATGAAAAAATGATCACATTCTAAAAAACTAAAACATAGTTGTAGACACTTATAATAGTTACCTTATACTGTTATTACACTTACGTTCATTATGGGTTATTTTGAGGTATAATATAGCTTTATAGAATTTAATTTCAATTTTAACCAATGAATCGATATCGATCGATGACATATTGTTATTAAAACTATGCAAATATAACACTATATATTCAGTAAATAAGTAAATATAATAATAATTTTACTTTTACACAATAATATGCATTTTATTTATTTTTTAGTTACACGTAACTATTTTTTTTTTTTTACATTGGTACTAATAAGTGTTAATAATTTATTGCTATTGAATAATTAGATTTAAATTAGTGATTATAATACTATATTATACTTTAACAAAAAAAAAAAATAATTTTTAGAAAAACTAATTTTGTCGGTATTTTTTTCATATTTTTATAATATTATTGAACTTGTATAAAAAAATCGTGCGTTTTAATTTAAATAGTTGTAGGTGTACAGTTATTATTTAACTGTATAATGCGTACCTATTATACAGAGTAATTCTTTTATCATGAACCATTCATTAGTTCAAAAAGTATTCATATTTTTGAAAATATTTTTTTACATAGTTTGTATTAAAAAATTATATTTTTAAATATTTTTTATCCTTATATTCTTTTAAGTTTCCTACTTTTTTGAATGACAATATAGTTTTAATTTCATATTCCAAAGCAGAATAATTTTCTGGCAAGTAGTTTATAAGTTATAAGTATTTAAAGTTTAGATTCGCGGAGTGAAGTAGTACGGGGTTACCCCGTAAAATGTTTGTTTATTACTCCGCTTGTCTAAACTTTAAACACATATAACTCATAAACTACTCGCCCTAAATTCGATTTTTATGTATCAAAATACTCAGAAAATTATTCTGCTTTGGAATATGAAATTAAAACTATGATGTCATTCAAAAAAGTAAGAAACTCAAAAAAATATAAGGATAAAAAATATTTAAAAATATAATTTTTTTAATAAAAATGTTGTTTTTTTAATAACTTGAAACTATGTGAAAAAATATTTTCAAAAACATGAATACTTTTTGAAATAATGAGTGATTCATGATAAAAGAATCACCGTGATTACACATATTAGTTACTAAAAAATAAAATATTATGAAATCTTTACGTTAGGACCCTAACGTAACCAAACTATAAAATTTATAATTTATAGCTGGCGGAAAAAGATATTGGCGGATACCGGCAATACCTGTAAAACAAGAATTTTTAAGCTAAAAACCAGTTATTCAATAACGAATAAAACAATAGAAACTTGAAATTTTCATCAAGTGATAATATTGTTTCTTTATATCTATATGATATAATTTTTAAAATATTTTGATCTTTTGTTGATAACATTTTATGACTAGGTAAAAATACGAGAAATTTTAATTCAAGATTCTTAACATAAAAATATCGAAAATTAATAATCACAATTTTTTTAAGCTATTAAATTTAGAATTTTGACAAAATTCGTCAAAATCTTGAAAATTTAAAACAAGATTCATCAAAAGTATATTATATTATCATGAATTTTACTATAGGTACTCAAATAAATTTTTGATTTATTTAAAAATATTATCTATTTATACTATGAATCGATTCACAGGTATTTACAGATAGGTGTTAACAAATTTTATATGTATAAATAAATAAATTTTAATATTAATCTGAGCTGCCTAATTGTATATTTATTAGAATCTTTAGATGCGTATTTAACACTCGTCAAAATCGATTAATTTCCTATTTTCTATTTAGGTACATTCGAACTCTAGCTTAACTACCTAAATAATACTTGACATATATTGTACATAATAATAATTTTAGTGCAATAAAAACAATATAACATACATATTATGTAATATATAAATACAACAATTTTCATACCTAGGGCCTCGCCAAAAGTCACCACTACGCAGTAGGTACTTCAGTTGTGCGTGATATACTGATATTTAATTGCATGGTCTTCCAAGACCACGTTTATCTCCTTGAGTTTTTAGTGATAACCATAACTGATAAGTACGAAGGCTTGATTATAATAACAGTAATAGTGATATATGAAACAAATAAAACTATGATAATAATAATTAATAATAATATTATGTTCAAACGTTATAGTTATAATTTATTAATAGATTCATATTACAATTAGGGCCCGGAAGTTCATGCATTTTCATGTTATTACTGAGTACATCAAAAAGTTGCAGGGTAAGCTAAAAATTTGAATCACAATCTAATGAGTTCAAAAATGAAATTTTAGTGTACATATTTTCGCATAATTTTTGAAGTTTTTTAAAAAGATGTACATATTTTGAAATAAAATTGTATTTTACTGCATTATACTTGTTATTTTTTTTTTTTTTATTAATAAAGAAAAAGATTTTGAGTTTATTTCTAAATTTATTTGTTGAAAAATATGTCTTTAAAAAAACGTTGCTAATATAAAAAAAACTTGATTAAAATTAATGTCATTGCTTGGTTGCAGCCGCAATAATTTCGATTATTTTTAATCATTAATAACTTATTCGAAAATGTAAATATTAAAAATCTATCTGGTCAATGCACAGGAAATACTTTTTTTTATAAAATATATAATAAGTGCTTTTGCTATAACTGAACCAGAGAATCATAATCGTGGAAATACGGAGTATCTTTGTTTCTATTTTATGTGGGATAGACAAAGAAAACAAATGCCGGTGTTATAATAGAATTCAAATTTTAGATTCATTGACAATGTTAATAGATTGGAATAGTGACACAACCAAGTAAGGTGTTTTGGTTGTCTGTACTGTTCAATTTGAACCGTTATTTTAGAAATAATAGTGTTATAAATGTTGAAATGTAATTAGTCATAGTATACTGTATACACTCGAATAACCTCACTTAAAAAATACTGGTTGTGCCACAGGATTGGAAATACTAGTACTAGTATATCAATTTAAATTTAATATAAAAATATTTTTTTTTTTTGATAATGATTGAATTCAATATTCATTCATATATCAATAAATAAAATCATAAATTGGCAAACTTTTTATTCAAATTGCACACTGATATATTTTGTTCAAATTCATTGACTGAATTGCACCCTGCAGTTTACTAAAAATACCTTTCTTAATTCTTTAGTTAAACAACAATACAATAATACATAATTACACAAATTAAATTTAATTTAATCTGTGATAATGGTTAACATTTATAATAGATTAATTTCAACTGCTTTCGATTATATGGATATTATGAATTATGATAATAATACTAAATTAATTAATTAGATATGGATATTTTTCTCATTAAATGATTTACTCAAACATTATTTTGTAAATACATTAGGTAGGGAGATATGAAGTTCAATATATATATACCGTGTATTATCCCAATAACTGGTCCAAGTTATGTTAAGATATGATTTTAAATAATGAACCAATAAATAATAGTTCATTTCTCCTTTTAACCACATCTGAAGTCTGGACAAGGTACTAGAGAAGTTATAATAATTTTATAGGTTTAACAAAATGAGCTCGGTTTATTTGTCAATATTAATAATATGTAGATAATCATTTAAACTACTAATACCACTAATTTAAATTTAAAATAGAAAAGTTAAAGTAGAAACTAAAAAGGAAAATAGTTCAAGGATAATTTTTATAATTCGAGTTTATTTAATAAAATATAACATACTTTTCACATATATCATACTTCAATATTGTTTTCGGCACCATTTGAAAACACAAGCTTATTAATTTGGAAAAAAAAATTTTGTTTAAATATTATTTTTATTATTTGTTTTTCATTTTATGATAAAAGCAAAATTGGCAAAGCTATATAAATAAATGATAATAGATATTACAATAATTACAACGTATAAATGAATACTGTTATAATAATTAATAATAAAAAATTTTTTTTCATATATTCAACATATATATATATAGCTTAATTTAATTAAAAATTAAAACCAATTACAGGTAATAATCTTTAGATAAATAATGACTTGAAAATAAAACAATAATAAAAATTTTGCTTATAAGAAACATCCACTGTTTCACAAATACAGTTGGCAGTTTCAACTCATAAATTTAGTATTAGTGAACTACTACGTGTCAAACAAAGACAAAAATTACTACGTTTTCTTAGCCTTCCGTTTTGATTGAGTTTCCTGAAACACACAATTGACAAAATTAAATATAGCAGTCAGATGAGTAATATACAGTTGATTTATTTTTACATTTGGCATTGTATAAGATACACAGGTCAGTTTTTTTTTTTTGGTAGTAAAGTTCAGTTCAATATTTATTTTAGACGGACGCTAAACCAAGTGTGACATATCAATTTAAAAAGTATTTATTAAATTAAGCCTTATAAAAAAAAATTAGAATTTATTTAATTTACAAAATAGTGATTAAATTAGGACGTATTGATAGTGTTTTACAACAGTGGTTTTCAACCTGGGGGTCACCAAAAATAATAGACAAAATAATTTTTCCATATTATTTAAAAAAATTTTTATTTTGTTCTATATCTATACAATAACATGCCGAGGAATATAATCTTAGCTTAAGTATCCCATTAACAAGTAAATAACAAGTTACATTGTACGTTTTTAAAATTGTATTTATGTATTTTTTTATAATTGAATTTATTGTGTATGCTTAACATGCGTTTTAAAATAATGTTGCATTATAAATTAATTACATTTTTAAGTGTAAATTAATCAAAATTGTATACCATATAAATATTTCATCAGTAATTAAATCAAGTTTTGATGAATAAAACAACGTTTTTATTGAAGGGTGCGCATTAAAAAAAAATAAAAATGAGGAGTTGCAATCCAAAAAGGTTGAAAACCACAGTTTACACAATATTTTCTTTTTTTTTTATATTGAGATTGTCTTAATTTTTTTGATATTGTATAAACTTTAAAAGAAATATTCCTATTATACCTACATTATATCTTGCAGCAAAATTGCCATTAGCCAATATCACAATAATATTATAATTTTGAATTTATAACAACTTTTTATCAAACTAATAACTATTAAAAAAGTTGTTATATACTGACACAAAGATTTTAATATGTATTAATTTATAAAATCTAAGGAAATACAACATAATATTTATACATTATTTTTTTATAAAACTATGAGATATATTTTTTAATGCACAGTTATATTAAACCGATGTCTCTTAAATCTTATTATATATATATTACAAAGAAATAAATTACAAATAAAAGTTGTAATAGGTAAGTAATTATAATTACCTTGGCCTTTTTAATGTCAGCCTTTTTTGACTCTTGTTCATTAACTGACTTATTTTCAACATTATTTTCAACGACACATTCTACTTTATCTCCATTAACTGACGAACTACTGCTAACACCAGTATCATAGGCAGGTTCATCTGATATATGTGATTGAGATGATGAAGGAGATTCTGGGGACATAGTATCTTCTCCATTTATAATTGGTGGCTGCTCAGTCGAGTCCTTAGCCAATTTCATTTGGTTATCAATGGCTGACTGTAGTGTTTCTTTAGACTGATCCGCTGAAATGCGACCATGACATGAGTATTAAGTTGGCCAAAAATTTAGATTTATTTACATTTAGATTTTGCATTATCTGTGCGTGCAAACCATTCCGCCATTGCACACATGCTGACCTCTGTGAAACGTTCAGCCATTTCTCCGGATATCGCATCTGTTGGCAATTCAGGCATTTTTTTCCCATGTTCCAACTTAGATAAAAGGGCCTGTCGCTCAGAGTGAAGAGTTCGACATAATTTTTGTAAGGTACTCAATTGTCGAGTTGCTACAGATAAATCACTTATCATTCTAGTACGTTCAGAGGTCATTTCATCTAAAAGTTGTTGACAGCGCTCATAGCGCATTTTCCAACTAGCAGACTCTTTTTCTTGTTTAACTATTTTTTTTGACATCTATAAATAAAAAGAAATATTCAATACAAATAAAGCTTATATTATAATTTACTTTTTAATTTTTGTTACTCACTAATTCCATGTCTCCTTTAAATCCAGCAAAAACTTTATTACTTCGTGCAAGAGCATTTTGAAATTCTTCATATTTTTCATTATATAGGGAAATTTGGTTTCGCAAATCTATTTCAGTATTTTGCATTTCCTCGATTCTGGTTTGATATAGTCGTATTTCCTTTTGAAAAAAAAAATTATTTTGTGCATTACAATTTTAATACATTTGAAACAAAATTAAATACTAACCTTTAATAAATGAGTCTTCTCGTTTAAAATAGTTTCTCGTTCTACACTGATTTCCATATTTGCTTTGGCTAGCTTAGCATCACATAATTGGGTCTCAAGCTCAATTTGTTTGGCTAACTTAACTACTTGCTACAACAATTAACAAGTTTTCTATACTATGAATTAATTCCTAGTTAAAACTGTACAATAATAGTAGTAATAAACTTGAATGTGCTTACAGCGCCATTTACCTGTTCTCTAAGCTCATACTGTTCGCATACATTCTTAAGCCTAGAAGACATATCCATATTGTCATCACGGAGTTTGTTGTTTTTCTCACTATTTTGTTGCATCACTGAAGCTATTTCACTTAAAGTGTTTTGAAATTTATTTGTCATTTCTAAGCGTTTATCTTCAGCTTCTTTGACACGTTTCAGACTCTCTTCCTAGAAAAAAATACATAGGTTTTATTAATAAATTAAAATTAATATGTAGAAATTTGATTATTACTCTTATTGCTTTATTTTGTTTCTGCAATTCCCTACATAAACTCTCTAATCGACTTCTTGTCATAACTGCTTTATTCATTTCACCTCTGACTATATCACGTTCTGTTAATGCCTGAGATACTCTTTTTTCAGTTTGTTTATAAGCAGTCTAATATTTCATAAAATTATAAAACCAAAAATTAATACATTTTGTAAAAAAAACAAATTTTACTACTTCTACATTTTTTAAATTGTATTTACTTTAAGCTTAGTGTTTTCTTCCATAAGATCTGCATACTTAATGCATAATGCTGCTAGTTTTTCTTCAGGTGTATTTAAAGAATTCATACTGTTCAAAACAGTTTTCAATGCTTGAGCTAAATGACGATCTTTTTTTTTACGGTTCTTATCATTAGACGGATGATTTGAATCTGCTATATCCAACTCGGAAGCTTGAGTGGCTACAGATGTACTATCAGCAGCATCTACCTGTTTGGGCAAGGATTCTGTAACTGTACTGGACACACATGACGCATCTTTTTGATTACTTGGCTGTAAAATAAATTATAATTAATAAAAAACTAGTGACACTAAACTTTAAAAAAATATACTAACCTGAGTAGTCTTGTCAACAGAAGATTCTTCTGACACGGTAGATGTAGTCTCCATGTCAATAAAATTAACCAAGTATTTTGTATGTTACAATAAACTTCAATAGTGCATTTATTCAAATGTTTTTAGACTGTAAGAAAAAATATTAGTTAGTTTAACTTTATATTATTTTAACAAGGATAAGTACCAATATTAAATTAATAATAAGTTTTATGGATGCTTTAACAATGTGCTTGACATTGTTTGATGCTCTACCTATATACATTATTGACAAATTCTTGATTATTAGGTATGTGTGGATGATCACAATTTGATATTTAATCGTACAGTATTTCTAAATATAAATAGATGGTGTACCTATTTATGTGTATATTATTTTAATGAACGTGCAGTATTTTGGGAAGAAATTACATGCACAATGGAGAACTGAGTTAAACTACACATGTGTCGACAATGTGTTGAAGTTGAATGTGACAGTATGATAAATTAATCATACAGTTGAGCTATTCTTACAGAAATTAATTGGAAATTACAGTAACTTGATTATATTGTGTTTAAAACTATTTAAAAATACATAATATATTTCTATAGTTTCTGTTACTAATGTATTATTAAAAACAACAGTAACATGATATAGGTTCAATTTTAGATTGTATACATTTTTATTAGTTCCTTTTTAAACATTTTCCAGAAATAAACTCAATGTAGGTATCCACTTACGTGAAGCTATGGACAAATAAAACTACAGATTTCTGTAAATGCATAACATTTAATAGGACTATAAAATACTTAATAGAGTGTGTGGATTGTCTGCGAACAGGCTACAGAATCAAGACTAACAGGGAAATGAGACACATGGTTTTATCTAACAACGAAAGATGCACAATTCCGACGAGCTGGGACGGTAAGTCAATGAATTAAACGAGCTAACAAGACGATGGATGTAGGTGCTGGTAAACAGCTGCCGACGACAACACCCAAAATTCAGTCCGGGGGCCTGAGTGGCGAGCAGAACGCGTGTGCGGTCAATGGGGACACGACTTACCGGTCTCGAAGAATGAGCACTTGCGTGATGCCAACAGGATGGACGATTGTAAATAACAATAATAACAATAATAATAAATAATATTATAGGGTATCGCGTTCACTGACCGAAATGTAAGCACGTTGGATGATTAATGTGTGTACTTTGTCGTCGTCGTCGTCGTAGTCGTGGACGGGCGGTGGCGGTGCAAACGACTGGCAAGAGGCGGCGGCGGAAGCTATGTTATTATAAATGCTAAGTCCGGACTAGGTACACGGCGTTCAGCGATAATGCACTAGTAAATGACCTAAAACGGTAATCGGTCGGTGCAGGACGGACCCGTACGAAGAAACGGGATGGGTAACGTCGGACAGAGTAGAATATGCAATATATATATATTATATATATATAGTTACTAATGTATATATATTTAAATATATGTATAATACAGCAATGTTGTGCGCGTGTGTATGCGTTGCGTATCTAAAGGGTCTGCGGTTGCGGTGATGGTGGGGAGTGAACTTGTCGACATGTAAACTGTAGAGTGGTAGCCGCGGCGACTGGTCCCCGGTGACCGACGAGAATCGTGAACCGGCGCGCCGGTGCCCAAGATACCGGCTCGTAAAATGGCAACACTGTATGCAGCCGCCGCTTTTTTTTGAAATTCAAATCTATCGTATTACTATAGATTAAACATAATTGATAATAATATTATCTTAGACTGTGCCCCTAACCTCGTGGTATTACTAATAATTTAGCTGACTTTATACGACGTTGTGAGCTGTGACAATGTTAGTTGTACCAATGATGGATTAAAACGTAGCGAGTCAGTAACAAAAACTTGTAACGAACATGGGATTCACATAAGCACTTGACGTTACAATTACAACTTGGGATATTCTTACAAACCATTAATGTTTCATTATTCTGTATGCGACAGTACTCCAATGCCCATAGCTGTATCAATAATAGGACCTATTTGTGTATAATACATAAATGATAAGGACAGCTCATCCTTAAAATTTTTTAGAGGATTAAGAAAATAACTATGAGGCCCAGCGGGACAATAATGGTATAATAATAATTTAGAAGTTTGACATTCATTTATATTTTTAAGTGATTAATTATTATAGTAAGTATTATTTTATTATTTTTATTGGTGCTTTTTTTTATGTTTTATTTTTTAATGTTAATTTTTTTTAAATACTAAATTCTTTATTCTTCATATTAGTGAGTTTGAAATTAAAAATTTATTTCAAAAGAATTTCCCATCTTAGAAACCTAAACCAAAAAAGTAATATAGACTTTGAATTATACAAAAAAGTCATACATAGCAGTTGCTTTTTGATACAGATACAATATAATATATAGGTATATAAATAACCAAGAATCAAATTATGGCTATGAGCTGTACATGGAACTAAAGAAATTCAACTCTACAGGGTTTTCTGAAAATATTATTATATTCCTTAGTTTTGTCTTACCATATTTATCTCATTGTCCCTATTATTATAAAAATTTTCTCTGTATGAAATACACTATTTTAATTTCTATAAAATAATAACATTTTTGAAACCAATTTTTCAATTTTTTGGAAATTCAAGGTTTTAGAACTAAAAAAAGTGCCTGAGTCGGGCATTGATGCTCTGTCCTTAAGGATAGCTCAATATACCTATATATAACGAACTGCATACACCAGTCGTACTTGAAATACTACTGAAGTGTTGAATAAATAATTAATAGATATAATAAAATTACTCTATTAGTGTATAATCTTACTAAAGATTCTTTTATAACTAGTTGTAGAAGAGGTTGATCTATCTTGTAAAGTATTTGAATAAATGTATTAAAATACTATTTTGAATGTATTAGTGTTTGAAAATCCAATACTTTTATAATTTAATGTTATAAATGTAAATACTTTTCAAAAATTAAAAAAAATTATTTGTCAAATTTCATATTGCCTTTTAATAATCATTATATTATTTTTTTTATAACTAAAATCAAATTATTAAACTTGCATTTTATATTTCATTAACAGTGCTTATTATTTAATTAATATTAAAGTATTTCAGCATTAAAATAAATATAACAAATGAAATAGATACCTCGTCAAAGTTCTACATTATAATGATACATTTATTTCTAATTACACAATTATTTTTTTTAGATAAGGGTACAACCATGGCTAAATATTTAGCCATGGGTACAACTAAAAAAGTATTTAAATACTTGCCAAACATATGACTTTTTCTCTTAAAATTGATTGTGAATATTTTCTAATAGATATATCAGTATCTGTAATCTGTATTTAAAATTTTTAAAAAATGTATTAAAAAACTAGTGGAGGTTTAAGTATAATGTAAAAAGATAATAAATATAAATAATAATATTATGAATATTTATGATGGCGTTGATAGTGGATTCCTTCTCAGATTAAACGCTATCAGCAGGCTGTCAGTAGATGCAACGTGAAATATCTTTACAACAGACATAACCTACAAAAAATATCAATCACGAAATCATCACGTACTATAGGGTCATTATACGCTCGTAGCTCTGCAGGACTGTTGAGTGGACAAGATACATAATTTATCATGGCTAGATGACGGATGTAAACAAAATTGTAAATAGTTGTGAGTGTTACGACTACGATTGTCGAGTATAACAAAAAATAATGTGTATAACTGTATAAGTATTAAGTGCAGTGCACTGTGCACAGACTACGATCGAATGATGTCTGTAAATAAAGGGTAATTATTTTTTTTCACGTACATTCTAGTTTTTTAAGTTTAATAATAATATTTAAATTGATTTATCATCTTCAAATATTATTATTATCTGTCTTGGGTATAACATTTTATGTACCCTAAAGACTAAAATGAAAATATCTTAAAAATTGTTTTAGAATGTTCATTTGATACTTAAAAGTGTGTTAGATTTTTATTCATTTTCTAGAGATTTGTATTTTTTACCTTTTAGTTTTATTGGTTACAGGTGATGTGCAAAACATTGGGTTGTCATTATGGACACCGAGTCTATAAGGTCCATGAGTGAGTACAGTTCCAAATCCAAATACAAGAGTCACTCACTAAAATCTGGTGGTAATCATAGATCTAACAGTTATAAGTAAGTTTTTTAATTTCTTGATTCAGAACTTATAGTTTTTAGTTATTTTTAACATCTTTATGTATAGAAACAATACTCGAACTTCTCGCAAATATTCTGATAGCTTAAATAATCCATACGAAACAGCTATGGCACCATATCAAACTACTGTGATGTTAGATGATACAAGAGATGGACAAGATGTTGTTGAAGTGCAAATATTACCTCAAGTAATTATTTATGTTATTATTTTAGAGCTCAAATTTTTTTTTCTTCAATTATTCAAGTATTAATTATCAGTTTATTACTTGTCTCACATGCATGTATTCATATTTTATAAAATATAGATGCCTAAGTAAGTTTAATACTTATGTTGTTATAAAATTAATAAACTTGCTCAATATCTAATTTAGTTTACTTTGTTTATTTTCAATAACTTAATCATCTTGAGAATTTTAGTTCTGTGAACATACAATGAACTTTAATAACATATTATAGTAATTTAGCATTTATTTTCTAATTGTATCTAATCAATAATAATGATAAAAAATTCTTAGCTTCTCTATTACCTATTAGATTACATTACATTACCCATTACATCTTATGAAACATCATGTCAAATAAATTCTAAAATATTAGATATAAAATTTTCTTGTTTTGATTTAATTATCGCAGAAGTTACAAAATGTCTACCAAAAATAACAATAATTCTTTTAACACACATCTTTAACCTGATATTAAAATTATCTTCATTTCACTGTATCATGAAAATTTCTCGCATAGTTATGTTTACTAAGCTAGACAAATCTCTGAACTCTATAGGCTCATATAGCCTGATCAGATCTTTACCTTTTTTCTCAAAAATATGCAAAAGATTTATTTTACAACACTTCCGCTCACACTATCACAAATCAAATACTCTATAACCTCAATTTGGTTTTTACACCAAACAGCACAATTCATCAAGTTCTCAGATTGGTTGATGCGATTACAACATTACTTCAACACAAATAATACTGCACTAAATAATAAAGAGATATATTATGACCCCGCTGTTTAATATTCATGTATCATATGAACCTGTATTGCAAGATACCCTTGTTGCTGTTTATGCAAATGATAAATCCGTGAATATTCTTTAATAGCTTTGATAAATTTTAAATCCAACCTCAATCTTATTTTATTTCAGTATGGTTCTCTAAATGGAGAATTTAATTAAACCGCTGAAAAAACAAATATGAACAAAATCAAAACTTACCAGAATATCACACTATTTAAAATCACTTGTACTCCATACATTTTAAATCAAACCCCTTACGACGACTTAAATGCCAAAAAAATTGTAGTATTTTAAAGTGATTTTTCTCACATCTAGATAAACATGAAAACACTAATTAGAAAATTCCTTAATTCTTCTTAAAAAAGAGATAATATAGAGGTCTTTTTCTTTAAGCTATATTTTTTTCTCTTCCTTTTTCACTTCCAAACTAAGTATTACTAGGTACTTGGTGACTTCTTCAACTAATAATCTCTTTATTTTTTTCCTACTTTCTTCACATATGCATATTGTACCATTTTATACAGATTATATAATTCTCTTAAATAAATATATATATATATATATATATATGTATAAAACTGTTGTTTTATTATTAAGTAACATTAGTAATAAAATAATAAATTGTCATTATATTAATTTTTATATTTGTTTATATAGGATGAAAATTGGGGTGAAAATACTACAGCAATTACTGGTAATACTTCAGTACAGTCAGGATCCATGGAAGAAATGGGTGCTCTATGGCCAGATACTGAGCAAAAAAGTGCTTTTCCAATATTGTGCCATCGTTATATAGCTACTACCTTGACTGGGCTTTTGTCTCTAGTCGCTTTTCTTAGTCCGTTAGCTATGCTAGTTTTACCAAAATTAGGTAATTTATTTGTAACATATTAAATATTTGATATTTTTTATTTTTATAAGCCAAATTTTTACCTTATTTACTTATATTTGATCCATTAACAAACGTTGAATACCTATGTACATAATGTCTTCTAATGAACTCAAATATAAATTATAATAAAGGCATCAAATATAATTTTATAATTTGATTTTTTTTTTATTCTAAAAACGTTTATAGGAATTAAAACTATAGTTAACATTCTAACATAGTTTAAAATATAATATATTAATTAATGTTGTTATTCTTTTAATTAGGTGTTTTTAGTCCTGCAGCTACAAATCTTAGTCCTCAACAAAGAGAAACACTATTAAATTGCGGTGCAGAATGTAAAGGAGTGTTAGTTTCATTAGCATTCAAAATGTTTTTATTAGCTGTGGCATCATGGGCAATTTTCCTACGTCCCGTGAAAGCAACTATGCCCCGCATTCATGTTTTTAGAGCAATCGTCTTAGCATTAGTGTCAATTTGCTGTGGTATTTTTTGGCTTTTCTATGTAGTTCAAGTCACGGAGGGTAAGTTTTGATCTTTATTACTCAATAATATCCAATAATATGTATTTTAATAGAATCTTAGAATCTTTAAGTCAAGAAACTTAAACCTCCTTTTTTATACAATGATTACATTAGATATCAATTTTTATTATATACCTAGATAGTAAGAATAAATTTAAATATTTTGTTTATAAAGAAAAATATTATTTTTCTAAATTAAGTTATAAAGTATATGTTATTAATATTAATAATGTTAATATGTATTAATTATTTTCTTGAGGTTTCTATTCATAAGACATATATTATAAAATATCAAATTTATTTTTCAGGAGTACGAGCAACAGCTACAGGTGAAGATTTGCTTGAGTATCGTGCCTTGGTATCCTATTCTTCTTCCCTATGTGATTGTCTACTTTGTATTCATTATGTTGCCATAGTGTTAATGGAAATAAGACACCTTCAGCCAGCTTTTTACATCAAGGTATATATTTAATAAATTAAGTAACATTGGCTTTAGTTGGGTTTAACCTATTATCACATAAATGATTAAAAACCGCTAAGGACAAAATCACACATATATTTTAATAATTCTCATAACCTGTTATCACATTGTCCAAATTGACATTTTTAAATGTCATCTAAATTTCACTATAAATAATACAGATACAGATAATAATCGATACAGATTATATCACTATCAATTATTTACTTATCTAAAATATTATATACACATAAAAATTATAATTATTTATTTGAAAATTAAAAATCTAAACAATTTTAAGTATTTTTCTGTTTTTAAATTTTAAATTAATTTTTATTTAAGATATTTTTTTTTTCAAATGTTTAGGATATTTTTGTGTAATTAGGTTATATTTCATTTGTTTAAGGTTTCACAAGCTGCTTATAAATTATAAAACTTGTTCAAAATTAAATTTTATGCATCAAATACTCCTTAAAAATATTTTGCTTTAGAATATTAAATAAATATGTACATTATCATTCAAGAAAATAAAATATTAAAAATGACAATAATTTTTTTTTTTATTTCAATTGCTTTTTGTAAATGTTTTAGAACATAAAATTTGTAAAAAATATTTTTGAAAAATTTGACTTAATTATTGTGTAAACACATGAATGGATTCTTTTGTATAAATGATGACTTCAATTATCTACTTAAAATGTCTATTTTAATATTTTATAAAAGTAAATCAATATTTCTATAGTTGTAATTTTTTTTATTATTATTATGTGTTTTATTAATTATAATTTTAAAAAGTATTTTGTTTGCACAATTTTTATTTTTAATTTGAACAAAGTTAACTATTAATTTATGTATATGTGTATACTCTGTCCAAAATGAGATTGTGACTAGGCAATGATTAGTTTTTGTCGAGTGAGGGTCAGACAACACCCGTTTAAATTTAATGACCAAAAAAAATTAATTTTTATTCTACTTATTTATTAATAATATCTTTTAATTCATATTATAAATTATAGGTTGTTAGGAGTCCTGATGGTGAAAGTCGATCATATCCTATTGGTCAGTTAAGCATTCAGCGTGCTGCTGTTTGGGTTCTTGAACGATATTATACTGAATTTTCTATATACAATCCATACTTGGAGCGTTTACCAGTCTCAAAGTCTAAAAAAAATGCTTCCAGTTTTAAATTTTATGACATTGAAGGTATAGGAAGTAACACACTCCAAATGAGTCAGTCAAGAGGTACAATGAATGGTCATGCTAGACGTCGAGACTCAAGTCATAACGAACGATTCTATGAAGAACATGATTATGAACGAAGAGTTAAGAAACGAAGAGCCAGGCTCTTAACAGCTGCCGAAGAGGCATTCACCCATGTTAAACGATCACATCATGATCCTGGTAATTATTTTACATTTAATATTATGCCTTATTATTTTACATAATGATTTTAATTTATAAGTAACTAAATTCTGTGTTTTAAGGTGGTGGTTCTGCCATGGATCCATATGAAGCTGCTCAAGCTGTTTTCCCAACTATTGCACGATCTCTTCAAAAGTATTTAAGAGTAACTAGGCAACAGCCAAGGCATACTGTAGAGTCAATTTTGTCTCACCTTGCTTTATGTTTAACTCATGATGCTTCACCAAAGGCATTTTTAGAACCTTACTTGAGTGCATCTCCTGTATTACAAGTAACTTTTTAGATTAATTAATTTATATATTATTTTTGACATTGTAATTTTCTACAAACATCATATTTTATATTATTTTCTTTCTAGAATGAAAAAGAACAAAAATCACTTCAATCCTGGTCATTAATTTGTAATGAATTATTGACTCGAGCACTCAAAGATGGAACTGTGTTTCAATTACGACAAAATGATCTTTCACTTTTGTGTACAGTGCATAAGCTTCCCCATTTTAGTATTATCGAAGAAGTTATCAATCCAAAATCAAATAGATTTGTTCTTAAGTTAAACTCTGAAACTTCTGTCTAAATGTTTTATTATTTTTGACATAAAAGTATTAAACTTGACCGACCAAGATTCAATGTATTTTCTAGTCTTCAAATTTAATTGAGTATAAACTACTTAATTTTTAACAGTATATTTGGTATGCCTCAAAATTAAGTGTAGTATTTTTTTCTTATCAATTTAGAATATATTATATATATTTATTTACAAGTTATCTCCTTTTAAGTACGTTGGTGGTTTTATAGTAATTCTATTTCTAGTGATTTAGTTTTTGTTTATAAACTGATAAACTAAGAATTGCAAGTGAATAGTTGTATTGTCATGGTAAAAACACTAAATCATCTTCAAAATCGTTAGGCTTGTCAAAAAAATAATTATCAATCAACAATATCACTGCCGTCAACAAAAAATAATATCATTATTTTTACTTAAAATTTATGTTTCACTATATTTTCTTAGGCAGGATTTGTTTTTCAACATTTTCATAAGGTACAATTGAATTTTTTGTGTAAAAACTTCTAGATTATCATATATTTTATTGTGTATTGTTCAATATCTTAGCATTAAATTTAGAATTTTTATGTCTTGATTAAATTTAACGTTTTACTGATATTATACTGTTTTATAGTCTTGCATTTTCATAAAATACACAAGAATAAATTTAGTACACTTACTTTTGGGACATACCTCATATATAACTATCATAGTATTAAGGCGTTTTGTATAACACATCTTATCTGCTTATTTTCAACAACTGACTACATTTAATTTATTAATTATCTATTCTTTATTAATGTATGTATGTATTTAATATATAATTGAATATTCTAGTGCAGTTACTGATTTATCTGCATTTTTCTCCTTTGTCTTTATAAATTAATAAAAATTACATAATTTAAATTAGATATTCTTCCATAATATTATTTGATTTTAATTATATCATTTTGAATAATTTACAAAAATTATTATTTTAAAAAGACTGTTGTATAAAATAAAATTATTTTTTTTATTGAAATACCAATATTGTAATATTTTGAAGCTCAATTCATCGGGGCCATATACTTATTTTTTTATTACAATAACAATATTGCCAATAATAACAATAATATTAAACATTTATTCTTTGCAATGTGTCAAGATATTTTTATCACAGTTTTATTTTCAGTATTATTTCATCTTAAATTTTATTACTATTATGTTTTATACTTTGAAGTTTTATAACTCATTTAATTTAGTTATTTTTTGTTTATTAACTTTTTATATTTTAAAATATTATTTTAATAAAGATAATAATATATTGTATTTAATTAGCCTACATTTAGTACCTGTTTTATAAAATTATTGTGGTACTCAATATTGTTTTTGGGCTGAATGGGTCTCTATACGCACAAAAAATCTATTCTAAATTTATTGATAAGATTATTTTTACTCAATATATGAATTATAACCTAGTTAACTAATGACATTATTATAATACATTTTTGTAGTGCAATTTTTTTATTTATACATATTTCAACTTTTGTTTTATACCAAATTATATTTAAGTTTTAATTATAAGTCCCAAATGTAACGTATGCAACGTACGTGATATTTATGAACTAATTAAAAACATATTAATGTAACATGAAATGTTAATATTTTAATATGAAATATAAAAAAAAATTTCTATTAATTATTTTGTTTTTAATTTGTCTGGTATTCAAAACAAAGAGATAAGTTATAAGTATATTGTTGTACATCATTAGAATATATTTTTATGCAAATATACTTTGTGTAGAATTTGAAAGAAACACCAATTTTGAGCAAATAAAAAAACGATTTAAATAGAACATAGTTTTATGTTCAATAAGTAGTAAATGTGTAACTACCCACTGGTATCATGGTCGGGATAAGTCATCTGAATAAAAACAAAAAAAACTAAAAAGAAATTGTTATCAAAAATGCAATCTTTCTATTTAGAATAAATGCTATACTATTGCTAATACATAATAGACCATGTCCTTAGTACACTAGTACCTAGTATCTACTCCATGCTTGTATACAGGTTGGTTGAAACAGTTAATTTTTATATCTAATGTTTACTATAATTTAATTATTTATGGGCATTACACCCAATTACAGCTTATAGTTCTATTAGTTCTAAAACTAGACATAAAAAAATATATGTATATATAATATGTAATAGTAAAAAACATTTTTTAATGATAATATAAAAGAAGTAAAAATATAAATACACATTATATTTTCTTTAATTATAATTACTGCATCATAAATCATAATAATTATATTACATTATCACATTCTCATACATTTTAATACGTTTCAATAAAACAATAAAATTGTGTAGCATTATGTATAGTTATTTAAGAAGCATTATTATCATAGATTTATTTTCAAAATAATTTATAATAATGTTATTTTGTCATTGCGTGTATTCGTGTAAACATTGTAAACTGACAAAAATAAAATAACAATAAGTATCTATCATAATCATAAATTAATAATTATAATTATAGGTATTGAAAACTTTATCAATAGTTATAATGTTTATAAAAAGTAGTTGTAAAAATGTTCGTTATTTATTTAAAATTTTAATCAATGGTCATCATCACACAGTGAAGGCTATTTTAAGTTATACCTGTTGAAGTTCTAGGTTCTAGCTATACATATTACTATATTACATATAAATATACAATATATAAATTATATGCAATATGTTTTATGTATTATGTATCAATGTTACATTCTTAAATTGAGTGGTAGCTGGTAGGTATGTATTCTCAGTACTTATTTTCTATTTCATAAGTACCTAGGTATGCAATTTGTTGAAATTTATAGCTACTGTACCTACTTAGTACAGTAGTAACCAGTGGCCGCTTTATAATACATAGGTATAGGTTTTAAATAATTTGAATGCGAACGTGCTTACGGTGATAATGGTTAGGTTATTTTTCCATCAACTTGACTCTGAGGTCTTAGATACACACGTAATTTAGGCCAAGTCTGTATCACTATATTACATAAACAATTTCTACAACATCTCATATAATTCTGATGCGTGGTTATGGGTTGGCACTTTTTATTTGTGTAGATTGAAAACTTGGCTTAGATCGAAAGTTGGGCAAGAACGTTTAAGTGGTTTGGATTTACTACAAATAGACATATTGATATACCTACTGACTACTAAGCAAATAATTAATAAATTTGCTATGATGAAAAAAAACTTAGATTTTTTAATTTAGAAAAATTCAGGCTGAAAATTATTATAAATACTAATTACTAGTAAACTTTTTCAATTTTTATAATATAAATTATAATGTTTAATTATTTTAATATATTGTAAATATTTAATATATATAATATTGAATAATTTAATAGTCTATAATATTATTTTTTTTTCAACTCCGATCACACTTGTTTTATGGTGGAAGGGGGTGTTATATTGTCAAGAAAATAATTATTTAGAATTAAATTTTATAAGACACTGGGTGCTTGGCACTATAGCACCCGCCCTCCTTGAGTTACCCTTAGTTCACCCCACTACATAACGTCAAATCAAATACGCCTCTGAACTCAACTGATCTAAAAATGTCGATCTGATATCGAAAAGATACCACAAGTCTAAAGTACCCATGGATTATACACAAGCTAAGATGCGTCAAAACTATCAAAATTTATAAAATGTAAATATAATTTCTGTTTTAACAAAAAGTTTAAAAATTATCTGATAGTGTTAACTTGCGCACGCAATCGAAAATCAAGCCATTTTATTGCGTATTATTAGACGTTACTCAACCTAATACTGCCGTCGCTGATCCAAATATTAATCATTTCAAACGAATACAATAATTTATGTGCATGGTATACGTACACTAATGTCAACAAATTATATTTTTAAAATATTTATTTTTTATAATTTATTACATATTATAACTGACAAGTTATAACCATCTGTGGGGGATTTCATAATTTCGGTTACTGAATCCCGAATAAGTAGTCTGTAAAATGACTATCTACTCGTTGACGTTCGTCACTAATAAACAATTTGCAATGAAGTTAAAATGACATGTACAATATATTGATTTTACAATAATCCATACGGCAAACGTCCATGATTTCCATCTATTCGGGTGCTACGAACTCGAGTCAATGTTCCCATAAAATAATAATTAATAAAATTGAAAATACAAATAGGTATATGTTTATAGTAAGTTCATAGTATATAATATATAATTATTAAAATACAAAAAAAAAAATTAATTGTATCATTAATATCTAATTGTTAAAATTTAAAATGTATCTAGAAGTACCTTATAATTTTTTTCCAATTCAATTCTAATAAATAAAAAAAAAGTGTTAGGTATATCCTATTTATTTAAAAATATAATTTACTATATATTTATTTTTGGCACACTTGTCTCCGCCTTACGAACATAGTCAATATAAAATTTCTGATCTCAGCAGAAACTATTTTATTTTGTTAGTTTTAATGTTGAAGTAAATTGTCCTATTATAATATTCTACTTAAAAGTAAGAACAATATTTATATGAGTAAAAAAAAAAAAAGTAAATATTAATAATTATATAATATCATGTATGTTGATTTTTAAACGATTTATGAGTATTTTAATATCTTACTTATAAGTTGTAGCATATTTCAAAATTAAAATATTATAGAAAACCAACATTCAGACACAGAAAATATTCTAATTTTATATTCTTACCCTTTAAGTTTGGTAATTGATCAATTCACTCTAATATAATATTATGTATAAAAACAATTATTATATAACATCAAAAAATTGGTTATGCCGTACCTACCTACGAAAAATCTCTACAATTTTATAATACAACACGTATAAATATCACGTCCTCTTAACAAATTTTACGTTGACATTTTTGCTTAAAATCATTATTTGTAAGATTTTAGGTCTTCTCCTTGGTAGATACTTCACAAACAATAATCTTCACGGAGATCTAAGAATTCCTACACTTAATCAATTAGCGATATTATATTACCTTAAATTGCATACTAACTTAAACTCTCATAGTAATCAGTAACCTATTAATAAAACAACTATCCTCCATTTTACTTCTCGGTTAGGTTAAGACAGTGGCTAAGAGACCTACTAAAATGAAAATAATAATAAAAAAAAAATCACAATAATACCTAAAAAGATAAAAGTACCAGGTCGGGTGACACTGCTGAGTGCCTGCCCATAAATGTTTATCTCCTGTCACTAACCATTATTAACTATCAAATTTGTTTATTAAACTGTAATTATTGTATAGATTGTAAACTATTTTAAATAAATAAAAAAAGATTTTGGGCATTCTACGAAATTAGAAAACCTAGCTGGTCCCTATATGCATGTTATATCTATTTGACGTATTATAAATATATAAATAATATAATGCATACACACTGCACAGACTACAATATGCAGGCGCAAACGCAGATGATGAGAGGGTTTGAGGGTTTAAACCCCCTCCGAAATATTAGAAACAAAAAATAAATTACCTGACCTACAAATGAATAGTATGATATTTCATATTTATGTACATTTTTTAAAAAACCCCCACCGAAATTTTTTCCTGCGTTCGCGCCTGACAATATGAAATATAGTTAAATATTCCTTATAGTCTGTGGACTGTGATAGTATAATATAATATTATAATAGCAATCACATGCTTGTCTTTGCACGGTACACATTGTCTCAGGGACTATAGCCAATTAGGAACCGTTTGACAATGGTCAATTAATCAATTTGACAAGCCGATTTTCAAGATTTAAAAGTAAAAAATATTGCAATAATAGCTACTCTTCTTTCATGAGATTGAATGAAAAAACGAATAAGAACACAAACAATATAATAATATACAAATATACAGCGCGCACTCTTTGCACCAAAACTAAAATCCATTCTAATTGGCCAAATGTTTCACACACCAACAATTTAATGATCAGACACGTTTATACAATTTTTTTTTATATTTAGCCGTTTTTTCATCTCGGCCAAGGATAATGACTATTGTTTTTTTTTCGTATTTAATTTTATTATTTATGTATTATATAATATATGTATATATAAAATTCAGGATAACGTATTATTCTTTCGACATATTTTTATTTCATAAAATAATGAGTGCTCAATGGTCAACATGTATGGATTATACTACTATTTTATATTTTTAAATGTACTACTATAAAGCGTTCTCAGCCATTAATAATTCATACTTCTGGCTCTTTTTTTTTGTATCAATTTTGACTTTGAATTTCAATACACATATTTTTTTAAATATTTTTAAAGATATTCTCCCCGTCTTCATATTAATATTTGATTTTTAAATGAAAACCACTTAATTTTTTTCATGTTATTTTATTAATAATAACAATAGAAAAAAAATAATAATAATAGAAAGTGAAATTGTATTTATTAAATAAAATTAGTTTTAAAATGAGCTAATTTTAGGAAAAATTTAGTTAAATTAAAACGAAATTTGAAGAGTATTATGTAGATTATAGATATTAGATAATTTGAATTAAACTATTGACTGCCGACTGTAATTAAGGAAGTAGTATATACTATATATATTATATATATTTTGTATTCTGTTTATTTATTTTTATTGTACATTTTATTTTTGAGCTACAAACATAAAACCGTTTCATACTGCAAGAGATATCATAAAGATTAATAAATAATGAGGTTATAGGATTTAGAAATATAGTGTATTTCTTTTTAAAAGAAATATGAAATACTTCTGTCCAGTAAAATTGATTTGGGTTGTATTATTACTATTATTGCTTTTACCTACAAGTGCTAATTAATTGTAATAATAACTTTGAAGACTAAAATATTTTATTTTTAACACAATTTTTTTATATTTATATAAAATACAATTTTAAAAATCATCCTCTTCCGTGTATATGTTCTTGCTGTTCTTAGTATTGCACGGAAATTTTCATATCATAAGATAATTTAAAATCATATTTATTATTACATAGATATTAAGTATTCATTATTAATACCAATATATGAATCTTATTAACAGCATTGACACAGATTTCGTGGCGAACCTGGTGTCCTGGTCATTTCTAAGCAACCGCATAAAATATGATTTATTAAATTATTGACACAATTGATTTACGTTTTCTTATAATTTAATGTTTAGCTATCTTATATCATAACAATGACTTATACTATAGATACATTAATTTATAACTCAGTAACTATTTTTATTGTATACCTATAATTCTTTAATTATAATATGCACTACCTATCTGTTTAATGTTAATTAAATTGATCTGGTTTTAAAACAACGATATCTTACTTTAACCACGAGTAGAGTATACTTTTGTAGAACACCTCATTGAGTTAACAATTATAATCTTGTCGTGTATATGTCACACGTGTACGGTCTTTTTCTCGAGTGAATATCAGATGGCGCACCATACAAATTATAAAATTTATATTATTTATTGTTTATACTCGTTGAGATTTTTCTTATTGTAATCTACGCATACTCATTTCAGCAGAAGTCTATCAGCCTTAAAACTTCGTTTCTCTTGACTAGCTTTTTTTTAAAAAAAAGTTTGTAGATGTAGGTGAAAGCCATTAAAATGAAAATAACTTGTCTAGACGTATTGATATTTTCAATTTTGTACTTTTGTTTGAAATTCTAATTCAAAATAGTCACGTACATGAAAAATTAAATACTAACATCACTAATATCTTGTGTTACCAATTATTAATTAAAACTAATTTTAATAAATTTATATTCAAGCAAAAATGTATGTACCTATTTGTGTTTTTTATTATTTGTTTTTTAAGTTGTGTGTTTAGATTTGTGATCTCGAGTATTACACTACACCAGGACAATCCAGTTGTCATAATAATTGGTTAAGTATATTATATTACTTTTTCATTACTTGATAATTTAAGGTGGACTTGCAACTCTAAAAATGATAAAATATATTCCAAGCACTAATATTACTATTGTAATTGAATTTATTATTTTTATTTATTGACGATTTTTCGCCGTGAACCTAACTTTTATTTCTCAAAATAGCATTTTATGTTACAAAATGCATCGGAATCCCACTCACAACAATTCTCGGAAAAACGCAATTGTTATTTTTGTAGCTGTATACAAATATAAAATAAATATGCAAATATTGCAAGTCATTTATCTTACTTATCATAATTCGTAGGTATATAGTATACATATAATTTCATAGTTATCTCTGCTATAGTGTTATTGGTGTTGATAATTTTTTTGTCTTCGTATGAACAAGTTTTTAAATCAACTTCCTATAAGTGTTATTATTCAATAATTGTTTGAAACTTTATATAATATATTTATACTATACACCGTAGATTGTTTATATTCTTTAATCACACGAGTGTTTATACTCCGATGAATAAAAAATAAATCCATAACATTCTAAAATCAATACATTGCTATTACCAGTATGATAGTATCTAAGAATTCTAAGGACTAAAATCAAATAAATTTAAAATAAAAAAATAGTTATGCTATTATTATTTTATCAAGCTTCGTATGCTGCCAAACACCATTGTAATATAGTATATCTAATTGGTTATGACTTATGATCATTTAAAATTAAAATTCTTTCAAGTGGTATAAATATATGTATATATAAACCCCATCATGTTTGTGCCAATATCGTATATAATAATTAAAAATATTTATGTATATCACACAATATATTATTGGCATCTGACAAGGAAGTTATCACTGATAAACAATATATATATATATATATGGTTGTAATTATATAGTAATCAGTGAGTTATGAGCCAATTTTAGGTTGCGTATACATTTTGTATTTGAATACAACGTATAATACGTCTTTTAATTTTTATTAAAAATAATATAAATAAATATTAATGTTATCAATTGAGTCGCAAAAAATAAATAATAGTTAAAATGAGTCATGAGTCTAATAAGGTTTAAGAATACTGCTATAGCCACATACATATTGAATATCTTGTAGGTATAGTGTGTGTGTGTGTGAGAGTATATATATATATATATCTTAGTAATTAATAGTTTAATTCAGATCACACCGACAAAATGGTGGCGGCTTTGAAAAAAAATTGCAATTTTTTCATTTATATGATTGTGTAACCGAATGTTATATTAGACGTTAAAAAAACAAACTCTAAAATTCTCATGTAGGCACCTATAAACGTTATAAACACAGTTATAATATCATATAAGTGCAGCATTTATTTATTATATAGATTATATAGGTATATATAATATTATATAATACAACAACGTGTGTCACAAATTTTTCTTACACTCACATTTTTTTTCTGTCTGAGTAAGTTTTTCACTATGTACAGTGATACGGTTTAAATATACCTATTGTAAATGTGAAAGTGTATGTACGGGGGCGTAATAATAACGTTATTATATACACATAAGTTGGACCGTACTACCCGGAAGGTCGGATAAAAAAAATATTTAATATTACAATATATGTATGAAATCGAAATTATTTTGAATGCACGCGGACGGTAGGTACTTAGGTATATTATAGAACTTCTAGGCATGTATATAATCACTATAGTAGCTATAATATGTTCGACCAATCTACCAAGTAAAATTTATATTTATATATACTATATAATGGTCGATGTGAAGTCTGTAAAGAAAAAACTTTATCGTGGCCCAAAGTTGAAATCGGAAAACATATATAAAGGTATAATAAACAAGGTATATATACATATATACATATATGTATGTGCATAGGTACCTATACCTATACAGATGAGTAGAAGATATTTAATCGTTAAGTTTCGACTCTAATAGTTTTTAATAAAAAAAAAAAATCCATTAGTGAAACGTACATAATATATAAAAATATATATGACGCATTTACACGTACAAAGTAGTACTCAAGTGTTAGGTTCATATATATGATATCTAATCATTTTCTCAAAAACTTAGAAACTGTTATACGCATAGTAGAAGACAATTAGATACAAGCTGAACACTATCTTACTGATGACTGACAGCAGGTATATATATGGACTAACTATATATACATTATACTATATTATAATTAATTATAATACACATCTTATTCACTTATTGAACATATGCGAATTGAAAAATTATTATGTACTTCGCACGTATATCTTCTAAAGAGATATATATTTGCATTATTTTTTTGTTAATTTACGTATATTTAATTATGAGGGAAGAAATGAGTCATTGCCTACGCTTTCATTCTTGCAGGGGCTTGAATATTCCTTTTGATACCTACATATATTTAATAATATAGTAAATATAAGTTTTAAAATATAAAAAGTACAAACGTAAGTATACACTTAAACAGTCTTTGGCAAGTGAATGTAAACAATTTTTTTTAGCATATTTTCTGCTGTTTAATATTTAAAAATTACAGATATTTTTTAGAATGAAATATTTACAAATGATTAATTCTTGCGAATTGTTTATGTATTATAATATAACAGTTTAGGATACCAGTAAACTATATCGTGTTTGGACGTGAAACGTGAAAGGCAACGTGAACGTTTAGAAACATGTCGAAGTGTCAAACCACTTTTAACAATGTTAATAATTGTCATTAAAGACTATACAATTCAGCAAATATATAATGCGTAATCTTTGACATATTAATCGTAGACGACTGTACAAGAAACGCGTAGGTATATTATATTTATTCAATGCCATTGGTTCTCGATAGTAAAGGAATAGTTCCAATGTACGATCGATGGCGTAAGACTGTCTTGAATTATTGATGGTCTCTATATTCGTACATATAGTGTAGATAGCAAAAAGATCCCTTAATCCTAATTGGTTGTTCAATTTATATTAGAAAGTTAAACCACAATTCGTATGACTGTATATAGTGTATAATATATTATAAATAACTATAAACACACCATTCTTACAATAAGAATATATTTTTTGTTTTAACTTGCATCTACGCTGTAGTTATATTATAGTGTATTTTTGATTATTAGTTATTACGTTATAAAAAACTAAAAAAAATAGTAATACCGAAAAAATCAACTTAAAATAATAATGCTCGTATATTATTTTATTCACCTATATGCAGACATTTTTTTTCCTATTAATTTTGCTTTTAATAACATTGTGTCAAACTGTTTATCAATGCCGTAACTAGACTAGGTACTATACAGGTATGTGTGCAAAACAAAATCTAGAAACCGTGTTATACATCTTTTTAAGGCCTTGCAATATAGTATGATGCCTGTGGCCCGTGTGTGGTACACGGTCTGCATACTCGGTATTTACGGCACTATGGTTAGTATTAAATATTCACCAATTTTATCATTTTGAATTTCAGCGTATACTTATATACTATACGTCTATCTATTACATTTAATCATAACAGATTGACAGATAGTCACAGAGCGACAGAGCCATAATTTAATTATTATACGATTTTTGTAAACATATAATATGTAAACTGTTAAGGTATAATTGACATTAATCATTAGGTAAAAAAACCAAAATATAAACATTTTTATATATTATAGGTAATTATTATATTTTAACAATAATAAAATATATATACTAATAAAAAATCTAAGTATTGAAAAAAACCTTTTTCGTAGATAACTGGCTCAAACGACTTATAATATTTTATAATTGGATTCTTTTATTAAAAAATATATATCACTCGTGATGACGATAACACGAAACGAAATTTAAAAACTTTAATCCAATTATGTCTTATCTATAACCTTAATATTATTGTATGCAATATAATATTACAACATTTTAATAACATTTACTTCACGAGGTTTTAGCACAGCAAAAATTGTTTCAAAGTTAAATAACCGGACGGTTAAAAAAAGATGAATATAATATAAAGAAACCAGTTATTTTTTTTTTTTATCATTATTATACTACCTATTATATGTATATTTTTTTTTCATTTTACCGCATTTTCGGCGGTAGCGGCATCGCGTTTATGAACCTTTGATACGAGAACCCTCGGAATTCTGTCAACCTAATTAGCGCACCCCATAAAACAAGGACGGTATTTTTATTTTTTTCATTTTTTTTGTCGTTTCAATGAGCCACACGAACAGGTCCTTGTGCAAAATATATATATATACCGCACGTCGGTACACGAGAGAGGGTAAACGTCACTGCAGGCGTTGAATTTCACAAATGATTTAAACCGAACGATGACTAGTATAATAATAATATATACACAATATATCATATGGTATATACATATTTGTTCGAGAAATATGTATATACAATAAACGGAAATGTACATCGCGTTCGAAATTAATTAAAATTTGCGTCGGAAAAACGACACTTGCCTGTTAATCGCAGGATAACAGCGTCGAGCGCGGGCGATAAATCCGGCGAGATATATAGGTATATACTCGTTCATACTTACACAAGCATCGCACAATATACATAATATTATATAAATATATAAATAATAATATACTGTGGTAATAATAATAATAATAATGTGGTATCGAATTAACGATAACAATTTCACCGTCGTAGAGACGATTTTCGTCCAGTCATTTTTTTTTTTTTTTTTTGTTATCGGTGAACAATAATAACAATGATAGTGATTAAAATATATTATATTGTTTTAGTATCCGTACGCCATAATATAGTATACATATTGTACACACTAGTCGGACACGTGCGCCGCCGTATATATATATAGTATATAATATTAATATTATGTACAGTGTACACCGGTGTACACTGTACACATCACTTGGTATGTGCCTAAACCGAGAGGAGTGTTGTCCGTATATGTAGTGTGTATAATATATGTACCTATACAATAATATGTAGGTAGTGGTTATAGTGTGTACAGGTACGATGGTAATAACATCATACCTTGCCTGTTTATTATTATGAACGATGATAAAAATATAATTTAATATAATATACTACGTCTGTATATAAAAACACATGGCGTGTTGTAAAATAAAAAGAAAAAACAGTTTCCGGTTTGAGTAAGGTATCTAGCTATACGACGCGACTTACGTATGTTATATAACTGCAGAGCCGCAGAGGTACCTATATACAAGGAAAACTATGTGCACAGGATTCTGTAAAACGTCAATTTTGACGACGGACGGAAATAAAATAATTGCAATGGTATTGTTGCTGTTAGAATGTATGAACAATACTCCCGCAATAATATGTATAACACGCAACCGATATTGCCCTTGTGTTAGAATTCACAGTGAGTAAACCTCATAGTGTTATTCGCCTAGCATGTTCATTACGCTTTTATGTTTCAATAATGTATGATTTTCGAAAAAAAATTTCAGTACAGTTATAAGAATTATATTTTAAAATATTTAGAATTGTTATGCCGTTTAAGATGGGTCCTAATCGTGGCGACAAAAATTTATTTTCTTCAAATACAAATCCATTTGTTTAGTGAACCACCCTATATAAACGTGATAACATAGTACTATATTGTATTATTTAATATAGTATATACTATATATATATATATATATATATATAATATGTAACGTAATAAAATCTGCAAAAATTGTTTTTCGTTGAAACCTTATTAGGGTATTAATTATTGGCTTGTATAATATTGTAAGGCAAGTCGGCCATAATAGGCGAACGAAACAATATATAAAATACATGCAGCTGCGATAGTATCTCTATATTATAATACTAATATTACACTTGTGCGATTTGGAAAAACATATTGTTTATGTGTTACACGATTTTCAGGTGTTCATATACAATATATATATACGTATGTGTACGTTCAGGTGGTGTATTATATGTGCATTTCTACGGATCTACGAGTAGACTAGGTATAGTGAATATTAAATTTCAAAACTATATTTTTCCGGAATCCTCGACATTGCCGAGGCCATAAGTGCTGTTATTGCGTTCTAGTCCTGGAGTACAATTTTGAATCGCCATCAGTCTTTTATTGTGTTCTATATTATGATGAAAAACTTTCAATGAACTGACTTTTTGTCACTGAAATCCGTTGATGTGGTATAAACGGGTATACTGTACCACGCTATGGCCCACAGCATGTACCTTACTAGAAGTTTGTTTGTTTTATTATAGAGTTATACTTTTTATTTCTATACCTATTTTTGGCTGACGAGGATTTCATCTTTACAGACTATGGCCAACTGAACTTCCGTGCACACGCCTCATGTTAAAATCTATGGACACGAATAGATAATAAATATTTTGTATTTACAGTACCTATACAATCATTTAGAAGATATAATAAATCAACTTAAGCAAAATTGTTAACATAATACTCAGATAATTTTTAAAATAACTTAAGTTGATTATAAAAAAATAAAAATAAATTTAAATTTAAATGATATTATACTTTTATACTTGTACTTTATCTTAAGCCACATAACATAAAAAAATATATTTTTTTAATGTGATTTTAGTACTACCATATTTACCTTAATACCGTGTAAATAAAAATAACAAAATTACGTTAACTTTATAATATAATTAATAGTTACTAGGAAATTCTAAGAAGAAAATATATAGACGATACAGTAAAGAATTATATCTTATTGTTAACAATAAAAAAAAATGGCCGTTTTTATTATAAAATAAAATATTATAGGTAAATCTTTTATAAACTACCTAGACGAGATCAAGTTTACAAAATAAATATACATATATAATGTACCGAACATTTGTAATGACATATACACGTATCTAGTCAGAGTAAGCACGGCTGACCGATTGACTTCGGACAGCACTGCAAATCAACGGCCGCAGACAAATTGGATTTAATATTTAATGTCTCGCGAGTGTATACAGTATGGTTACATACACTATGTGCACAAGGGTAGAAGAATAATCGCAGGATAAGCGTACACGGGCCGCAGGGAATAGATCAGGTGGTGCATTTTTAAAAAGAATTTATAAAACAACTGTGTTGTCGTCGTAGTCATTCATTCTTCTTTTAAAGCGCACGACTTTTGTGTATGTACATGCTATATATAATTTAATATTATTTGTATAGACGACAGGACAACGCACTATGCATAAACAAACCGGTAACTAAAAATTAATAATAAAACCCTATAACTTATTAAAAAGAAATTTACTAACATTCTTCACTATCCGTCGCTTACTCGCGTTCATATAACGTATAATACAATATTATATTTTTACATGAATCACTCGTCTATCGATACTATACCGAAATACCCAAATGTATTAAATTGTTTAAGAAAATTAGTTTTGTAGCAACATCGTTTCACAGACGTTTAATGTCAGCAAATAGCAATAAATAGTAAATAGGTGACAAAAGTGCAATTGAAAATAAGTCAACCACAACTTTTGTCTTGATTTTTTTTATATTTGACCTCTCCTTCATAATACATGAAGTATAATATAAACTTATATATATATATTGAGTATAAATTACTGAATAAATGTATTTTCGATAAGTAAGTATTTTATTTGCCTATCCAAAACGCCGTATATTATATTATTAGTGGATGAATTTAAGAATATTGAAAATAAATGTCTTGCTATTCATTATCAGTGACTATTTTATAACCGTGTCTTTCAAACTTTATGAACTTTTCATGATGATTAGGGTTTCTAAAAAGAAACACTCATATAGAATATATTTATTTTTTGAATTTCCTAAACACTTTATAACAAACAGGTAGGTGAAATGGGTATACTCATGTCATTAAGATAATAATATATTTATTGTATGTCGGTTACCAAATACCTTAATTATTAATAGTTATATAAAGCTAGGTTAGATAAATCATTGTTATTTTTTATTTTCCAATCAATGTTTTGATAAATGTTTTAATACTGGATAATATTATATATTTTATTCTACTCTTTGAATAATATTTTCAATAGTATTTTTTATTCGTTTATTTATACATGAACTCATATAATATAATATATATTATTATGCATGGTATATTCAAAATTATGTAAACTCTACATATTTATCACAGTATATACTATCCTCCACCGCCACCGTATGGTTTCGTTTTCGCGTGACAACTAGTGATTCGAGAAAATAGTTTCATAATGAGATACCGTAGTATTCTATTTATTTAGTCTTGTAAATAAAAAGTTTGAAATTAATGACAGTTTATATATACTACACACATACGCTACCCACTCGTTGGTAAACCACTAAAATGTTGATGATTTTCAAATAGAACCTATACTAAACAGTAGTCAGAAAAAAAATCCATACTAAACGTACCACTCTAAGTAAAAAATGTTTATTATATTTAAGTGTTTATACTTTTGCTTGAGTATATTTTATTATTTTATTTATTAGCATTTTTTCTGTGTACTACTGAAACATAAAACGGTTTTCAGTAGAGAATATTTAAATGTTTAAATGTTTTTTTTCTACTGACATTAGAAATTATACTATATCGACGAATTTTACATATAAAATTTATTCTAATTTGTATTCATTGTCGTATAAAAATTCATTTTTCATTGTATAGCTGTACAAATACATATACGAAGTCAAAATCAATATATATTTATGTAATTATTGAAAAAAATCAATTAAACTTAAATTATATTTTTGAGCGAAAACTGATAAGTATAATGCGTCAAATGGTTACGGCCATGAAGAAAAATAGTTAGAAAACATTTTAGTAAAACAATCATTTCTATATTCTTCTGGATATTGTATCACTTATTTTTTTTTTGTCTTTGAAAAATATAAGTAGTTATAATAGTAAAATATAATTATAAAACAATTAAAAGAATATATCATTTAACTGTTAAATGCTTTGAAACTTATTATAATGCCTATAAAGTAATCGTTTCAATAAACTCGTCAGTCGTCAGACATATTATTGCAATATCGCGTGTCTCGTTTATTGTTTTGAAATCGAGGTCAGCAGATGTAGAATTGAACGAATATAAGTATTAAGTACATTCGACGAGCACACGATTTATTTTCAAACGAATTCTCTTAAGTTATAATAATGATAGTAATATAATAATATAATATCATGTTGTACAATATATATTTTACGTACCAATATGAAATGAATGTATATATTTTGCCGATTAAGATCAAATTTACAAAATGTCTTTATGCGTGTACGAACTCACCACGTGCATGATATATACCGAGTAGCGGTGCAGCTGTACACGATATGTGGTACTCTTTTGTCAGAGTAGGTACGTTTCCGATTTTCTGAACTAATGTAATAGTGGCGAATCGCGACATCTGCGTAACAATCGTCTCAAAATTGAAAAAAGTAATAACTGCACACCACTTATCATTCATTTATGTTGTGGATTACAAGACTGCTTTTTATAATATCCTTTTTTTTTTTTTTTAAATTGCCATTTAGTTTCGTTTCCATTCTTGTATGAACGAAAATAAATAACAATAATAATAATAATAATAATAATAATAATAATAATGGACCATCGACGACAATGGCAGGCAAATGTCACGCACATAAACATCTTGCATATAATCGTATATTGAAATCTCGTTGAAGATGAAACGTATAAACGGACGGCTTCGTTATAATACACATGCCTAATAATACGACAAACGTTATACCTATTAATAATGATGATATTATAATTGAATAGTTATTATTATTACTATAATACAACATCGGGGACGTTTCGCAATGAATTTAATAGTGTTTTTCCATTAACTCTTCGGCCGGATTACTGTAAAAGTTTTGCCGGTGTCGTGACTCTGCACCGCCCGGGCGTGTTTTTCCGACGTTCAAGAGGATCGTGCGTGCACGTTTGGTTGCGTGACCGCAAATTACTAGGAGCCGCACGCTAATTCCTACGTTTCACTAATAATATAATATTGACACAGAAGAACACACGCGCCCTACGACAACCCGGTGACTGGTGGGCGCGCACGGATAAAACTTTACGAAAACGACGACGGTAAGGTTACGACGTAAACGTCCAAACGGTGCTCGGCGACGTCGTTTCCGCATGTCATTGTTGTATTATTATTGTATGCATAGTGCATACTATCAATAAGTCGCATATTGTTGCGTTGCGAGCGTCAAACAGTGATCGCGTGGTGGATTACGACGTATAAGACACCGCGATAGCAGCGAACGGGACGCCGAAGTGCCGAATATCGTCATGATATCACGGGAAATGCGTACCTACCGGAAGCACGACGAGTAGTCCGCTTCGATTTCGAAAATCGAAGCGGCCCGACGGTATAAGTGCGGCGGGATGTATCCAAACTACTCCGATCGGCGAGAGTAAAAGAAATTCCGGACACAATGAGGCGCACAACAATATTGTTGTTGCGGGGTACAGTTGTCGCGCCCGCGTACCGCTCGAAATCAGGTGGTGGCGGTGGTCAATAATATCGTACATAACATGATATTGTATTTTTATTGTTGTTTTTATTATGTATTTGTACCTAAAACCTCCGGGTCGTGTAGTAGATGTAGTAGTGGTGAATAATAATAAAAAAACCCCCGAAAGAAAACATAATGTTACCCGAAGAGAGCCCATTGTGTGACCCCGCGTTATACGACCGACCCCTGTGTCTATTGTCGGCGCGACACATATTTTCGTCGGCCAGCGGGCGGGCGGGAGGGTGGGCAAAGGAGAGAAAATACAGAACCGAAAGAATAATATCACTCGGTGGCGGCGTAACCACCGCTGTTACTTATGCACAGAAGCCGCCGCCGCCGTTGAATCCCGGTGGGGTGGCGGCCGCCGTCAAACAAGTGGTTGCACTTCGCGCGCCAGCGCTCGGCGTCGGCGGCGGCAGAGACTGCGAACGCCCGGCGCGCGCTCTTACGGCCGAAATGCGGCGGCTGGCCACAGGCCGACACACACACGGACGCCGCCGATCGCCGCGACAGTTTCTCGCCGTCGACCGTACCGTTCGGTCCGTAAACGTTCTGCTCGATTAGTCGTGCGCCGCGAGTATCGCGAGTGTCCGTATTTTTTTTTCCGTGTCCGTGCCCGTGTGTATATTTTATGTGCGTGCGTCGTTTTACGCGTTTGTGATTTTTTTTTGATTTTTTGGCCGTACACCGTACGCGAACGGAGACACGCCAGTGTCAAGAATATTATTATTTTTTTTTTTCGAAGAAAATTTCAAAAAAAAAAATTATAACATTTTTTTGTCGGTTTTCCTCACGCGATGTGCGTCCGGTGACGGTATCGGGTGTGATTTTTTTTTTGACTCCCCAAGAACGACCGAGTGCCGCCAAAAACTGTATACCCACGACAATGACGTACCGTCGACGATACGCCGCCGGCCCGTTGCCGTGGCTGCTGATGTCGGTGCTGTTGTTGCTGTCGGGCACCGCGTGCGCCAACAACGGCGACCCGGTGTGCGACTGGCAGCGCATGATGGCCGCGGACGAGGCGCAACCGTTGCGCGTCGTACTCAAGTGCTCGTTGCGGACCATAAACAACGCGGACAGCGTCATATCTAACCTGACATCAGCCCAGATGGACATGATTACCAGCTTGACGCTCAAATGCAGTGACGTGATATTTTTTGAAAGTAGCTTGGAGAATAGCTTTCTCACGCAACTCCGGCGCCTCAACCATTTGGACCTAGAGTACTGTAAGATCAAGTATGTGCCACCCGCAGTACTCAGCACGTCCAGAGAACTAAAGAAATTGCGCATCCGCACCCACAACACCGACTGGTCCGCGATGACCATGGATTTCCATTCGGACAGTCTGCGTGGTCTAGTCCAGCTCCGCGAACTCGACTTGTCTGATAACAATATATGGAACTTGCCGAAAGAGCTGTTCTGTCCGCTAGTCGGACTCGCCAACCTAAACCTCACTAAAAATCGGCTACAGGACGTGTTCGAATTGGGCTTCTCGGACTGGGGAAACGGCCCCACGGCACCCGGTAAGACGTGCAACACCGCACTCGAAGACCTAAACTTAGCCAACAACGACATCATTTCGATGCCGGACAACGGGCTAACCAGCCTCAGGGCACTGAAAAAATTATATTTGCAAGAAAACCAGATCAATCAAATTGCCGACCGCGCGTTCGTCGGGCTCACGTCTCTGAACGTATTAAACGTGTCGAGCAACCGTCTTTCGGCCTTGCCGCCCGAATTGTTCCATTCTACTCGGTATCTGCGCGAAATCTACCTGCATAACAACTCTATAAACGTACTGGCGCCGGGTTTACTCGAGGGACTCGATCAGTTGCTTGTGTTGGACATGTCGCACAACGAATTGACCAGCACTTGGGTAAACCGTGATACGTTTTCCGGTCTCGTCCGGCTGGTCGTCCTCAACCTCGGCCACAATCAGCTGACGAAAATTGACTCGCATGTGTTCCAGGACCTGTACAGCTTGCAAATACTTAATCTCGAGCATAACAACATCGAAATGTTGGCGGACCAGGCGTTCGCCGCGCTTAGCAACCTGCACGCGCTCACGTTGTCGTTCAACAGACTTAAGCACATCGAACCACTACATTTTTCTGGGCTTTACGTCATAAATCAGCTGTTTTTAGACAGAAATCGTATCGATACTGTGGACGAACACGCGTTCCAAAATTGCACTAACCTACACGATCTAGGCCTGTACGGTAACGCTCTACGACAAGTGCCCGCCGCTTTGTCCAAGCTGCATATGCTCAAGACACTTGACCTGGGTGGTAACGTAATCAGACACATAAAAAATTCGTCGTTCGACGGACTCGACTTGCTGTACAATTTAATATTGTCTAACAACGAAATCGGCAACTTGACCGCATATACTTTTTCCACGATGCCTCTGCTCCAAGTGCTGAACCTGGCATTCAATCGACTGACGCACGTAGACCAGCAAGCATTCGGTACATCTAATAAGCTCCATGCCATTCGATTGGACGGAAACGCGCTATCAGATATAAACGGTATGTTCGATGGACTGTCCAAATTAGTGTGGCTCAACGTGTCCGACAATCAAATCGCCAATTTCGATTATTCGTACCTGCCGTCCAGCGTTGAGTGGTTGGACATGCACAAGAACGCCATCAGCGATCTGGGTAACTATTATGTGCAACGCGATACGATACAAATAAAAATGTTGGACGCTAGTTTCAATCGCCTCACCGAAATCACGGACACATCGATACCGGATAGCGTGGAAAACGTTTTCCTCAACAACAACCTGATACACAAAATCAAAATCAACACGTTCTTGAGAAAGGCCAACCTGTCTCGGGTGGTTTTGTACGCCAATAAAATGGAATATATCGACATCGCCAGTCTGCGACTCGACCCGGTGCCGGAGAACAAAGAATTGCCGCAGTTCTATATCGGTGACAACCCGCTGAAATGCGACTGTACCACCGAATGGCTGCAGCGCATAAACCAACTGAGTGTGCAACGCCAACATCCCCGGATAATGGACATGGACTCTATCATGTGCCGACTTGTACATTCTAAGACTGAAAAGTATAAACCACTGTTGGACCTAAAACCGTCGCAATTCCTATGCGAGTACGAGTCGCACTGCTTTTCCGTATGCGAGTGTTGTGACTTTGACGCGTGCGATTGCGAGATGACGTGCCCCGACAACTGCACATGTTATCACGACCACGTTTGGTCGTCCAACATCGTGGACTGCTCGAACGCCGGATACAAGTCCATTCCAGCCCGGATCCCGATGGACGCGACCGAAATCTACTTGGACGGCAACGACCTGGGCGAGCTGTCCAGCCACGTATTCCTCGGCAAAAAGAAACTGCAAGTATTGTACATGAACAATAGCAACGTGGTGTCACTGCACAACAAGACGTTCAACGGTGTACCCGACCTGCGGGTGTTGCACATCGAAAACAACCAGCTGGACCGGCTCAACGGCGGCGAGTTCGAAACGCTGCCCAAGCTCGCCGAACTGTACCTGAACGACAACCGGATCACGAGCGTTGCGAATCGGTCGTTCGCGCCGCTCAAGTCGCTGCAAGTGCTGCACTTGGAGAACAACCAGATCAACGAATTCCGGCCGTGGCAGCAGCTGAACGCGGCCAACACACTAACGTCCGTCTCGCTGGCGGGCAACACGTGGCTGTGCGACTGCGACGTGATCGTCGGGCTCGAGGGATGGCTCAAAAACAACGATTACCCGCCGTCGACGATGCTGTGCTCGGACAAGACGACACCCGTGGCTGCGGCCATACAAAAGTGTCAGTCTGAGCGTGACACCGGACCCAGCATCCACCGGCCGTTCTACAACACGTCCGTGCTGGGCACCGATTACGTGCCGTTCGTAGCCGCTAGTCTGGCCCTGTTCATCGTCGTGTTCGTGTTGGTGGCCCTGGCGTTGGTATTCCGCGACGACCTGTGCCTGTGGGCTCATTCCCGGTACGGCGTGCGCGTGTGCAAGTCTCCGTCGTCCAATGAGACGGACAAGCTGTACGACGCGTACATGGTGTACAGCATCAAGGACGAGGAGTTCGTCAACCATATACTGTCCACCAGCCTAGAGCGGTTTGGGTACAGCCTGTGCCTGCACTACCGAGACATACACGTCATCAGCCCCGCGTACCTGATGGACAGCTTCCTCGGGGCGTCGGACGCGTCTAAGCGAATAATCGTCGTGCTGTCGCTGTCGTTCCTGCAAAATGAATGGGAGAAACCAGTGTTCCGTACGGCGTTCCAAGCGTGCCTGGAACGAGCCAAGACGAAAAAACAGTCAGTGGTCGTGCTGCTGACCACCACGATCACGCCGGACCGCGAGCTGCAGACGCTGCTCAAGTCATGCGACGTGGTGACATGGGGCGAGAAGCGGTTCTGGGACCGGCTCCGGTACCTGATGCCCGACCCCAAGCCCATGACCAGCGCTGGTGGCGACCTGAAGAAAGTGATATGCGACGGCCGGCCGGTAGCCAGGTACACGGCGGCTCCGACGTCCTTGGAGGCGTGGATACGCATGAGTCCTGCCTCAGTGACGCAGTCGCAGGCGCCCACGCAGAGCTCGTGTATGTCTGAGGAATCGTCTCAAAGGACCACGGACGAGGACGAAGACCCGTCCAATCACAGTTACGTATCCATCGACTACCAGCAAAGGCATAAGCTGCACCACGTGTACAGTAGTATACCGGATCCGATTTATAATCAAGCCGGAGGGAGGACTTATTTCGTTTAGAGAACGTGATAATTATAATCGGTGAGTAAAACAACAACTAATAATATAAATCATATAATAATTATAATAGTCGGGGGCACGACGGCGATAGTAATAATAACGATACCAAACGATGTCGACGACAGTTTGGTTAGTGTTCCTTATACCGAAAATTACTGCACTCGATAACTTGCGGTCTAGAAGTCACGTTTTTTATTTGTTTATAAATGTTCTAAACGGCACCTCGCGTAATATCTCTTCCTCGGATATTCTCTGAGCAGAAAGACAATAAACAATCATATTACGCCGATAGAGTAAAGCTAATAACATCGATGCTGCCGTCGTAATATTGTTATTATTTGTACATTTTCGTATAAAAAAACATAATATTATTGTACTCTGGCGTTTCGCAAAAATCGTGTAATTTATGCGAAAAAATAACATTCTAATTGCCACGAATTGCGTGAGCGCTACACACGTACCAAGGTAATAGTTAAACGATTTATTTGCACACCGATTAATTGTTCACTCACATTTAATTAAATTGATGTAGTATTTTTCTCATTTTATTTCGCTCCGATCGTCTCGCGCGGTTGTTATTACCTTATTATATTATTCGTTATAAGTCACCTCATGTACTTTGGTTTGGGTACGAATTACGTCGCACAAGTCGTAAATTGTTATAAAAACGCGATGCGTCAGATATGCGCGCAAACCACGGTGACACACACGGTTCGTCTCTGTTATAATATATTTCCGGACAATCACGACCGCCGCGGTCTCATGCCAAACAACACGCGCGACAAAAATCCAAAAACGATAGTGTGTGGGCAGTGCGCATGCACGAAATACGCGATAGGTACGAGCAGGAGTGAAATAATAAAAAAAAAAACCAACACAACTAATCCCGAATATCTACACAACAGTTTACGTCCATGTATATATCGACGGCACATAGTTCGGAAATTATTGGTTTTACGTCGAACCGGTTTCTCTACATATTATTTTTTTTCTTCACCACCATTTTTTTCCTTCAGAAATTTCGCTTCTGCCCGTAGATCGTTATTTTTATTTTTTTAACGATATACGCCCAACGTTAATTGCCCCGATCCTGTTTTTTACCGATTACTTAGGTTCTCTCTGATCAAATATTAATTTAAAATATATATTTATACATGTATATTATAATATACACTGTGGGTATAGGTTTTGTATATTATAGTATTATATTATTATGATCGGCCGATTTTTCGGCGCGCTCCTCCCCCACCCTTCACACACCAATATATGTACGTTTATGATTCGTTGTCGCGCGGTGACTGTATAGTATAGGACTATAGGAAATTGGTACTTAAACAAACTAACGGAACGTAAAGTAGCTAAAATGAATGATGGCCAGTTATATATGGACGGCGATTACCTACTTGTGGTAACCGTTTTACACATACAAGGCGCAGACTATTCCGAGGCCCGCTAATTTTTTTTTAATATAAGTACTCACCAAAAACGTACAAATATGAAATAAACGTAAAAAAAAAGATGCAACTGACTCCCTGTCGTGAAGGACCGTGTAACGGTAACGCATCATTTGATGGCAGTTACTTGTTAAGTAATAATAAAAATATATGTGTATTTATTTTATGAGCACTATAAAAGAAATTAAACGTTGGGTACCTACTCTGTTATGTCCTCTGACCTTCGGTATACCTATGAACCCACATTCATATCTTTGTTCCAACACTACGTTTACAAAGGATTTTTTGCCATGTTACCTGCAAGTTTTTCTTTCAAGTAATTTTTTTTACACATTTTATAAATATTATAACGTCTTTTTGTCCTGCTATGTACAAATAAATTATATTATTTGTATCATTACCGAGTATATACATGTATGATGTATATACCTATATAGAACGATAATATGCAATATTCGTGCAAACGCTTTGGTAGGTATTACTATTATGTTGTTATCCTGGAATTTGAACACACGGTGGAAAAAAAACGAATCGATCGAGTTTATAGTTCGTGTGATTTACACGTACAAAAAATAGTTGTGACATTCTATGAGATGTTGATAATCGAGTTCGACGGTTTTTATCGTACAAGGAGATGAACAAAAACCCATGTGATAAATAACAATTATGTGTAGATATATACAAGCTTGTAGTACTTACTAATATTACACTCGTGTTTTATAGTAACTAAGTCTTGAACGTATTCCCTTTTTTTTTCTATGTAACATTAAATTAACCGCGTATATTATAACATCGTATTATCGACGCTCGTTAATATATAATCACCGGTACCGAAGTTAACCAAAGTCTTCGTTCAGTTGAATTTATTTTTAATTTGAATCCTCCGTACGACAACGACCGCGGGTAGTGTAGAAATTGCATCGCTATGGTAATGGTCGACGGGGAAAAGGAAAAATATAAAAAAACGCCTTTCTTGTACAACGCGTCCTTTGCGCTGTATAGCTTTCTCCTCCCGCCGTTCTACTCGTCTGTTTGTTTTTTCTTCCTCTGTCCGGTCGTGCACATCTTGTTAGCGTTCTCGTGGATGTATTTATGTATATATATTTATATATAGTCGTATATAAATAGTATAATAATATAAGTATATATTATATGCACGTAGAGCGTAAAAATGTTCCCTCGTCCATCGTATCAGCCGCCGTTGTCTCTTGTCTGTAGCTGTGTGTGTATGTATGCATGGCCGGGGGCCGGATCGGTTTTCAATTCGTATATATACATATTGTTTATGTGTAATATATGTATAGGGAACCCGTGATGAAAATTACTGTTATTATGACGAACGGACGATTAGTAACGGTCTGCGCCGTGTGCATACGGCGGCTACCTATTTACAATAAGGGCATTTTTTTTTCTTCTTTACCTGTTATATTATACTCTTTACGAAATAATATTACATACATATACGCACGCACGCACGATGCTGTTCAGCAACAAATTCTGAAAGACGGACAAAAAATCACTATTGCATCTCACGACGACGACGACGACTATAATATAATTTTGACCGTGAAAACGCGATTCCCGTCGGTTTTTGTCCGTGTGAAATCGTGGGTGCTTTTTTCGATCGTCCATTCAAGAAGAATGTGACCCTAATGTGCGAGTTGCGCACACCACGTGTTTTTCTCTCCTCCGGCCAATCGTCGTCTCATCGCCCGTGTACCTACCTATATAATACCTCGTCATGTTATTATATTATATATAATGTTAGTCTTAGCGCGCGCGCGCGCGCGGTCCCGTCGTCGAGATATTTTCGATTTCGTTCTTCGCGAACAACGCACGAATTATGATTATATATGTACCAGTCGCCTTCGGGCCCTCGGATATACCTTAAGTGGGCTTGTCAGTAGGTATACTAAATAAAATAAAAATAATAATAATAAACAAAAAGAACACCGGATTTCCACGCTACTTTCTCGACCGTGTAATTTTTATTAACTTCCCCTCCCAGGGGCTCCTTGTTTTTGACGCTGCCGCTGCATATACTTGTATATATATAATGTGTGTGTGTATGTATACATTTATACCTACAGCTAACTGCTAACCATCTTATTTATAATTTTGTACAGACAACGCCGGTATACTTTACTGAAAATTCAACGTGCCAAGCACTCCCAAAATGTCAATTATATATTTTATGTTACATAACGAATTCAGGTATACAATAATAATATACCTAATCATCTTCTATATGCGTGTACACGAAATTGGCGGATGATGTATGGCGTGAACAACATTTTTTAACGAGCTTGGTAAATTAATATAACTATATTACTAACCAAACCTGGCTAATCTGATTAAAAAAAAAAAATCGTTATTTGCTTATGTAGGTAAGTCGTGGGCAAATCGATTCGTGTCCTTATAATAAGATTATTACGGTCCTTGTGTATAAAAAAAAAAACATTACTTCATAAATCATAGAAATTAATATTAATATTTTGTAAACGTTATAAGTAGTTTTTATCGTTTATAAAAAATCGTTACCGTTGCAAGATTGCTAATTCGTCAATTGACTAAACAAATAAAAATTAAAGAATTATTAAGCTATGTTCGACGTAATACAGCATCATTTTATTTAAGACTGTCATGTGTTTTTTATTTTTAAATTAATATTCTCCGTATAGAATTGTCTTGAGAATTCCGAAGTCTTACCGTCTAGACAGTAGACACGAAAGGCGTATACTATGCAGAGGGGTCTATCTACGACCGAATTGGATTGTTTGTTAATTGAAATTTCCGTGGGGTGGCGGCGGTCAATTCGATTACACGAAAGACCGCGGGACGGTATGCGCACGAGGCCGAATTTTCCCAGTGTGCGCGTTTCTTAGTGTGTATAGTGTATGGGGGGTCGATAGAAAAAAAAACAACATATACGACCCATAGGTACTAGAGGCGACCGACTGGGAAAAAAAGGAAAGAACTAAAAAGTAATAAAGAAAAAAAATAGAGAACGTGTATACACAGTGTACGCATCTAATATAATAATACGGTATCCTCCCTGCAATTAGCAGCGAACACTAGCTGCAGGTCTCTGGCGAAAACAAAACAAACAGACAAAATAAAAAAATGTTCTCGAAACCGTGACTAGCGACGAGCGCCAATGTATATAATATATATTACGCGGTGCGGCCGCCGACAGGGAGGACGGGTGTACATAATTATTACCGAGTTATGTTCTATCTTTTTAACGTCTCGTTAACGTCCTGACGTTAAAATTAACAGTTTCCCTCCCTTTGAACGTCCATATACACACGCACGCGCATACATACACATTTATACATTTATATTATATATTATATACATTTTTTTTCTGTCTATACCATTTTCCTTCGTAAATCATCCTCTTCCTCCCTCTCTCCGCTCGTGACTCCATACCGACATTTCGCAATTAAGGACATCAGCGGCGGCGGTATATGTATTGAGTCTGTGTGTGTGTGTATGTGTGTGATTAGATCCCCCCCCCACTCCGCTACTATCGTACGCCGTGCGGCTTAATTGATATGTCAATTTGAGACTCGTTTTCCCTCGTCTTCGTTTATATATATATATTATGTGTGTAATGTACCTATATAATATGTTCATGAAGTCGGTCGTGATCCCGAACAGGGCACTAATGAGGTGTGCTCATCGCGAAAGGTTTTTCGCCGATTTCTATCGCGCGCACCGTCGCGGGAAACAATGCAACCGATTTGCGAGGCCTTTTTTCTTCTTTTCTTTTTCCATTTATTTTTAAATTACCGTGTTTTCGTGCGACTCTCCGGATAATTATTACTATCATATCGTTGTCGCCTCTAACATTATATAATAATATAGTCATTTGCGTCGGTCCCTCGCGCACGCGCTATTATTCATATAGGTAGTTTAATCAGACAACGATCGTTGCACGGTTTGCCCTTAACGGAAAAATCTCCGCATATCTTGTGTGTGTAAATATTGTTAGTATACCTAAAGAGATGAGATAAAACACTATTGGCCGTATAATTTCCTATACACCTATAGGTGCGTATAGATTTCCGTAATGTTGTGCGTTTTTGTATAGGAATTCGTTTTTGTCGCATTGAACTCGTTGAAGTCTCGTTTGTGTGTAGATGAAGACCGTGCGCCTCGCCTTTTAACTCGATCAGTGCGCGATAACCATTTTACCAACTATTTCACCTACTCATCATCATGATATACTGATGAGAGAACGAAAACAAAATCCTCCGATTCAATGCTAATCGACTCATCTTTATAACTCAATTAACAGTATTCTGTCTGATTACACGCACGGTGTATATATTATATATTTACATAAAAAGAAAAAAAACATCACCAAGACATCATCATAATAATATACCGCTCATGATATTTAAAACGTTTAATAAATGACATAATATTTTTTGATGAGCTCGCGCGATTAATGGCATTTTCACTTCGTCGGTACCATTATATTAAAATGAATAGTGTCCACGATATTGTTTAATGTGCACACACACAAAAACACACATATATATAAACCTATATTATTATGCGCCGTCGTAAAATTAAAATGTAAATGTGAAATCTGATACACTCGTGTATTTTTCTCATATTTTTAAAATTATGGTCGTAATTATAACATAATATCTCTGGACCGTTAAATCCGTCATTCTATTATCGCGACCGTGTGCATTGCACTTTACGTTGTCGTTTAAATATTCGATGCCGAAACTCATCAATATAATATAGTAGGTATATACATGGGTATAATAAAAAAAAGAAAAATTAACCGTGGGAGAAGTACGGTAATAACAATAAATCCAAACGATTTTTTTTCTCGTAACAAACACGTCATGACCTTGTCGTCGGCGCAATCGGTGAGTCGAGTATCTGCACGTTATATGCCTGGTGCAGCAGTAGATAACATTTCATTGGATTTCGGCTATTTAGTACAACAATCGTAATAATAATAAACAATATGCACGTCCGTGTCGTCCGTCATATGCACACGGAAGCGCGTATCCACTATACCTCATATCATACTACTCCATAGTAATATAATATAATTTTAATGCTATAATGTATATATATTATGCATTTTATGCGTGTAAAACTACCACGACAACGGTTGTTCGGACACAGCGCACAATAACTAGGCACGCACGTAATTATCTCTGGTCCGAATTAACGAGCCGTTCAATTTACACACATGTATATATAGGTATAGTAGGTACGTATCATATTATTATAATAGTCGGCTCTGGTAAACAAACATGACTGCGACCGCCACACTATATTAAACGACTGTTGAAAATACTAAATAATAACAGTAGGAAATGATAAAAAAAAATTAAAAAACTAGAAAACCGCGAGAAAAATTCTCATAAATTCATAACACACACTAGTAAATTATAATAATGATAATTAATATTACTATAATACTATAGTATAAATAATATGTTTCTCTCCGATGTGAAGACCTCCTTCGACCGTTTTTATTATTTTTAATTATAATACACGTGTATAAAGTTGAATATAACACTCACGGTATGTAATACCTACTCTCTTTCTCTCAATCGACACGTTTGTATTACGAAAATATTCCGTTTAAGTGTTTAACCAATATTAATATTATTTAAAATTTATTTTAAAAATCGTCGTTTATTTGACGTGATGACGGCGGTACCGATACATTTTATGTGCAATCGATAAACATCGAATGAGGCATCCTCCGCCACAACGAGTAGTGTTTACACGCACCTGTCGGCTTCGGAATAATTGGTCATTATTCCCGCGCATAAATCATCGTCGAGTTTACACACATAATATATAATATGTATACCTGCATAATGTATAATAATAATAATAATATTATCATTACTGTTATAACATTAGTCATGTGTATAATAATATTACACTAGCGAGTTCGATTTGAGGTGGCAGCAGCGGCTAAATGAGCAGCTATAATATTATAGCGCGTGCACACACACACACCCGTCCGGTATACAGACTGGTAGGAAGGTTGGTATACTCTGGTATGTACGGTTGGTTAGGTATAGGTACCCGAAAGGAACGTGTGTCTGCAGACGCAAACTGGTTCTCGATTCGAGTGCGGCTTATTAGTGACGGACTTCGGTATTATATTGGTTTTCGGTTACCCGGTCACAATTATTTTTTTATGCCAGTGAGGTGTTTCAGGTGAAATACTGAAATATGATGTTAAACCGCCGCCGCGAATAACCGCATTATGTGTGCGGTAATCGGACCCGCCGGGGCCGGTTTTTGTGCGCTCCAAGTGTTTTATTCGACGTGGACACGGGGAGAAAACAAACAGCTGAGCGGTTGGAGAGGACTGGGGATCGAATGGCTGCAGTCGCGGCGCGGATTCTTAGAAACAGAAATTTGTCCGGTGGTTCTTGTCCATTGTCGCCCTCGCGCGCATATTGTTCAAATTACAAGAGCTATTGCGCGGTCGTCCGCGTCAAAATCCATACACGCCAATAATATAATTTATAATTTATTGTCCGTGAGTTTTCGCACCTACGTTCCTTCCCCTCGAGTAAAAATACGGTCCTCTCACTCACCCTCGACCTCGCTCACTCTTATTATTCCTTTTTTTGTCGGATGACATACCGCGGTTTATTTCGGACACGAGTACACCACAATATCGCGGTTCTATTCAAAATGTATACAATGCATTATTAAACTTGATATATTGTATTGATACTACAGTCTGGACAAAACATTCGTTTGATTTCGCCAAACGTAACGATTTTTTTTTTTAATTTTCATATACCGCTATGTCATCGTTATCTATATAACCTACGCAACTGCCTTCAGTTTCTCTCCCCTTCTCTCTCTTTATCACTGTATATACCTAGGTACGCATTATATGTTTACCCTAATTGTTTTTGAAATCGAGAAATTCCGGTGTCAACGCTTAATTATTAATTACCCGCGATCGATGTCAAAGTCATGCACGTGCCCGCCACAATAGACCTACATAATAATATATAATAAAGTAATTAATAATTGTTATATTACATTAATCGTGGTAGCAGTAATAGTAATAGTAAAATATATACTATATAGCAAGACGCAGGCAACCGTGAACGTTAAATATCGACGAATTTCAATCATAAAAATCTTATATTTTTTTTCCGCCAAAAAACATCAATATTGAATTTTTAATGAAAAATAACGGCTGTTGTGCATGGCGAATCGGGAACGGTATAAAATCTATTCTTTGCGTCGTTTGTGTGTAGTCGAAGGATTTTTAAAAAAAATGTATATATGCTATATAATATATAGCTACATATTGATTCTTACGTTTAATCTTAAGTCGATTTCTAATGTCATTAGTCATTATGCATTTTGTCTCACGAAAAAAAAAATTAAATTATCGATACATTTTGGTACAATCACGTACGTCCGTCATCCTAAATAAAATATAAAATGCACCTCCTTCCAAACATATTATAAAGTATATTATAAAATTAGCGTACCTATGCTGTTTTTGTTTTTAAAAACAAAAAGAGATTTTTATCTCGCGATAACTCTTGCAACGTGGTTAATTTTGATGGATTTTTGGGGTTTAAAAACTGTAATTAATATTTAATTTTTAATGTAAATAACATTAAATGCATTCTAAAATATGAACACACCTGAAACCGACTACTGGATCCATTAATTAATTTTCTTATACACGCCAGTTGTGCGTATCGGACCCTGGAATCTTGCGAAACATTATAATAAACATCGTGCAATTCTTTTATTTATCGTTCCCCTGCGCTGGCCGTCACCGACGGCGTCTCGTTGCGGCACCAGTTAAACGAACCGGAATCGTCTATAAATTTTGATAGACCTCCGCGAAAAACCCCTCGGTTACGAAAAATAAATATATAATAGTAATTAATAATATAATTATAATCTCTAAGCCCGGGCGCAGACACTATTCGAGAGCTCCCAACACTACAGTATTTATATTTTATTATTCATCGTCCAGAATTTAATATAATATAATAACAACTATTCAGTCACAAGGTCGTGTGTCTCCCCGAGGTCTAATCGAAGAGTAACAACGAAAATAATAATATCTCATAATAAAATAATAATAACGTAACATATAGAGACAATAAACGTGCGCTAACCTTATGTCCTATATTATGCTATAGGTATACATGGTATATACGCTGCTGCTGCCGCAGTGTATTGTGTATACCTCTCAGTGCATTAAATGAGAGGGGCGGGAAGAGGACAGTGTGCGGTAATTTGAGAGAGTGAAGAAAAAAGCATTGTTGGGCCGTGTCACGCATATTACAATTTATTTCACTTGACCGGAACTAGGCTGTTTCGACGAGGCACGGCAAGCGGAATGGTTGTGGAGGGGGTGTACTTATGTGAGGGGCGGGAGTGGTGGAGTACGTCTATTGTATAGTCGGACGAGCACAAGCTACTGTCACATCGTACGCCCACAGTTCACGATTATGGATAAGAATATTATACTGTAGTTTCCTGTTCATAGTTGGTGGAACTGTGCAGTTATGATTGTTACGATACCGCGCACCTAGACGATTTATATGTATATATATAATAATAATAATATAATAATGACGATGACTGCAGGCCCTATCACTATATGGTATTATGATTATTAAGTATACTACTGTTATGTATAGGTATATCATTGAGAACTAGTCCGGCTAGGAAATTGAAAAGTTCTGCTTCGGAGGCTATACATCGGATAAGGTATATTTATGCATGTTGTATTATTGTATTATAATAAGGTATCATATTATATTATAGAGTACGTAATGCTTCTGACGTAACTGAATGCTCCAACACGTGTCGTCTGTATACGAGATGGTTTGTAGATAAGTCATACACGTACTCACAAAAACACACTTTGCAAATACATATATCAAATATAATAGATATATTTAGCCACGAAAACTTACGTTTAGGTACGCGAAACACGTAGTGTGCATATTAAGTCGAAATCAGAGATCCGCGATAATATGATAATGATAATAATAGTAATAATATATTAATTTTTGCGATATTGTCTACACATACCTACACACGCATATTTATCAATTCACTAAAAGTCTTCTACAATATATTACTATCGCGATGATATGTATAAACGATCGCACACATCAATATTCATCGGTCATTGGTATATTTTTACACGCTCGTACAATATTATTATTCGTTTATTACCTACGCTTTAAATTTATTATAAAACTCGCGTATAACCGTGTACCCGAGTGCAGTAATCGGACGATATGCATAATATTCTACAATATTAGGTATATATATTTATTATTAATATTACGACGTCTACAAACTCACACCGTGTAAATCGGGGGAGTTAATAATAAATTCTTTGGGTCGCCTCCAAAAGGATTTGCATATAAACAAAAAATATATAAAAGGTACGACGAAAAAAAAATTAAACAATACGTGCGGCAGTCGAGTCTTCGTCGTCGTGGTTGTCTCCTCTTCCCGCAAACCGTCGTAGTGGCGACTACGGCGGTGTATATATGCGTGCACGTAGGTACCAGTTTTTTATAATAATAATGATAATAATATTATGTGCGCGTATGGAAGAACAATGAGACATAAATATTATAATTATCCCTCTGCGGGCCTCATAATATCACATCGGTATATTATTATAAATTATTATTTTCCATGTATAAAAATATTATTAAATCGTGAACGTATCGATAACAATAATTAAACGGTCATTAGGAATGCTCGTGTCGCCCACACGAAGCACATAATATCATCATCGTATTTTCAAGAATAATAAGAAAGCTCCAACGAATAACACAATACAATAAAAGGAGGAGCCCTCCCTCCCTCCAAATCAATTTCCATTAAAACCTTTACCTTTTAAACCGTGGAATATTTCACGAATAAAGTATATTATAATATTAAGTACAGGGTGTGCGTCATCGCGAAATACTCGCCGACAACCGTAAATCGATATTATGTCCAAACAAACTAGATTCGAACCTCTCCGTCCGGGGTCGCCGTACAACTCCCCCATAGTGTACGTACGGCTTTACAGGAAGACGCGGGAAATATTATATATTATATACCTACATAATATTGTAAAATATATCGCGTTGTTTGTTGAAAACGCGTCTCCGCACAAATGCATTATCACGTGTCCGGTCTGGCCGGATGCTCGGTCGGCGAAGCCGCGCACATGCGCCTTCGGGAACACGATTTTTCGTGACGGACGGCAAAGTAGAGGAGAGAGAGAGACAGCACCCTTCGATCGCGCGTGAAGCCTATAATTTTCAATCGCGCGCGCCGTAAGACAACGTCGACGGCTTTCCTCGCAAATAATATAATGACGAATTGAAGTAAAAAAAAAATAAAAACAGTAAATAAACACACACCACGCACACACACACACACACACGTTGTTAGCCGCGTAACAATAATAATAATCCCCTGGCAATCGTTGTCGGTTTGCCGACTCGTTAGGTATGATATATATATAAAGATAAAAGGCGGCGCTGTGTATATTATACGCTGTTGCTGCTGTTGCTGCTGTTGCTGCTGTTGCTGCTTCGGTTGCGGCAAACCACACGACGACGGTAAGGCGAAATGGGAAGACTACGTGCGGCTGTGCGTTGTATGTTGGTTTTAGTGCGGTCGGGTTTTCGGGTTTTATAAATTCCGCAGCAAGGTCGCGCGATTACGAAAAAATAAAAAAATCCTATTAAAACGTGTACTCGTACATTTTTGTTTTCACACCCGGTGTATTGGTATAAAATATACCCACCTCAGAATTGCCACTTTGCGACTTGTTTTATTACGCCATTAGCGTGGTGTATATGTCGTAGGCGTACTTATGATATTATTATACTAATATTATCATCATCACTATACGCTATACGAAATGTCCATTTCGATTATAATAGACCGTCCATCTAGTACTGTTGTAACATACCAATATTAATTGAATTATCGCATTGTATAATATGTGTCGCCATCAAATCAACGATTGTAAATCTATAACAAAGTCGCAGGACTGTCTCTCATTTGAATAATATTGTGTATAGTTGATTTTTTTTTTGACCGGGTTACTCTATGGTCTATATTTTTTTTTATTACATTTTTAGAAATCGATTCGCGTCATTTACGTACCTACCTACATATATAATAGATATGTATACCAATATTCAGCGGCACCCATTGTTAACGACTATACTTTATACAGTATCGGTAATGATGTTTCGATAATGAAATTTTGTTTTACGAAAGCAGCCATCCCGAGGGAATGGTGGGTGGAATGGTAGAGGACGCCGCCGTCGAAGACCGTTTAATCCGCCTAGTTAATTTCCGAACACAATGGGTAACTTGTACCTACGTAATTATTATGGTTTTTTTCCATCCGTATTCGCGATACGAACCGCAGCACAACACTACTTGTTTTTACTCGCGTCCTATACACGCATTTATTAAACGGTTATTTTTTTTTACTTTATTATAAGCCGAACAAATGTGAAAATATACTTCGATAAGTATATAATATTCTCGCGTGATTTTTCACGACGATTGGCCCGCGGTGGAGCTCGTTTATTAACCGTGCAATTCGAACGAGTTCGTTAAAACGGGATTACTATATATTATTATTATACGAAGATAGAACATAGCCTAACCTCCGCTATGTGTACAGCGCTCATTAACAATACACACGGCCCGAAACACGTAACCTTATAATAATAGTATAATATGTGTACATACACACTCACTATTTGACTAAAATATTATGTACGCGGTATGCCGAGCGCGGCTTGCAACGATCATAATAATAGTAATAACACTGCAGTGTATTTATTTCATTTTTAAAGTGATTCTGAGCCGTTCTCTATAATACATATATACAAGGTGAATCACAGAGCATGCTCATCCCCATAAAACTTGATGTAGTTAATAAATACTAATATAGTAATACAGTTAATAAAAATTTGATTTTTTAAATTTTTAAATATATACTTAAGACCGCATATTTTCAAATTATTGAGATTTTTCGTACAACTTAAGATATGTCTTATTAAGATACAAACTTCTATTTTTCAAAGAAGATCCTCCTATTTTACTTTAATTTTATTAAAATTTTTGTACCCAATTCAAAATTCAAATTAGTAGAGATTTTAAATAACTGCATTATTGAAGAAAAAAGGGGTGAGCATTCTTGGTGAATTACCCTGTACATATAAATATATACCTACCACGGTCATACGGTAATCGCATATTTGCTCGTATACTGTGCGTTTAAAATGCATACCGCGTTCGCTCCGTCAGCTTATGGACGTCTAAATTTAACGTTTGTAAAATAACAATATTATTATTATATATCACGCGCTGTGAGTTTTATGGTCGATTCGGTTGTAAAATATTGTTGTGCACGATGTACGCAAAATACAAGTGAAACGACCATAACGCGATTAACGCACAAAAGTTGGGATGGCAATGGCGGCATTTGTTCAACTCGTCGAGCCGGTGATGGCGACGAGCCGCAATCCGTTTAACGAAAACAATAATCGTCAATTAACAACTCAACTCGAGTTTAAACGAGTCACCGCCTCCACGCCAACAAAATCGGTAAATTATTTCGCTGGTTTTGTACGTCTGTATAATGTAATATGTATTATAAATTCAGTGGTCGGTTGTAGCGACGGTATTGCAATATTTTTTCCCGTGGTAGCATTTAGCGTCAGTGACACCATCATTTTTTCGTCGTAAATAAGTTCAAATTTTGATACTTTGAAATGCACTGAAGATACTATTTATTAATCACTTTTAAATTATATAATATTTATCCCTAACTCCGGTGAATGCGATTTATTTTAAATTGAAATAATACTGAGATGACAATAATAATTAATCGTTACCGTAAGTGCACGATTGGTGTTTCAAAAAATATAAATCTATGACCAACGCCCGTATAAATTATAATAATATATAATCGAGAGATTGTATAGCGCCTCAAATCACGCATAAGACTATGCATCTAAATCACAATGACTATTTACTATAATTATACTTTATAAAATAATTATAATTATTATCTGTGCACAAATCTTAAATGCAATACCGTCATGTCGATCGAACTGATTTACAGCTAAAGCAACTATCCTGACGCGAGGTCGTCATATACGAGTATCTATGTACATGATATTAAAATAATTATACATTATACTTAAAGGCGCCACTGCAACCACTGTCCAGCAGTGGCGACGACGCGCGATATCACCACGTACCATATAGTATAATATTATTATTACGAAGTAACGTGACCGGTATCGTTCGTGAGAAAGATAAACGAACCCGACAGCTATTTTAATCTGGAACGGACGGCGGGCTGTTGGAACGTGGGCACACCGACTGCCCGCAGTTTATGTTATATTATTATAATGATATTATGTTATTCGTATACTATCTATCTAAAAAAACAACGACAACGGAATTACACGAGAACATTATATTACTCTGTGCGAGAATAGGATCTCCGGCGTCCTGGATTGCTGAGCCTGGCGCACCGTCTTCTTCTGACTTTGAATAATAATAATAATATATTATAATAAAATATCTAATAATAATAATACGATCCAAGAGACCGATATTATAATACTTTTACGAAAATACGATGTTTTGCAATTACCGCATTATACCGTGCATCCGTGCGCCGTGGAACGGACACATACACACGCGAGATTAGAATATCATTATAATAATAATAATAATTCCGAATATGCTTGTATTGTATTATTATTATTACTTTTTTTTTTTAAATATTTTCACCGCACTACCGATTCACACAACATGGACGTATATTATGATTATAAAAAAAAATCGTAAATGCGAAGAATAACTCGACAAAAAAAAAATAGAAATATAAGCTATTTTATCATATTTTTTTTTACGTTTGAATTCATCGAATGTGCTTTGTATACGTATATAATATATATATATACACACACACACACTTGACCTTTTTTCAAAATCAACATAGTCCCTCAGTGGGTGGGGGTTTATTTCCCCGTTCGAGTGCAGTGTAATTTCCACGCCGCTGTCGCTGAGCACTCTCGAACTGCTGCTGTACGTCGTCGCCGTCGTCGAGGAAAATATAATGCGATTATATAATATATTATACCCTAGGTTACGTATACGAATCCCAATTTTACAATCATCGTCTGGAATTACGTCCGAATAATGATATATATCATACCCATTCCACAAAAATGTCTCCCTAAAACACAAGCTTTCGAAATAGCACGCTCTATATAGGTGGTTATAAGGCGAGATTTGATGAGGGATTAAGTCACTCCAGAAGGTTTAGAGTTGTCTACAACTACAGATAACAAATGTATAGCACGTTGTCGTGTCACAAAACAATCTGCGGCGATCTGACAAAATATCATAAAACGGTTTGGTATTCGACTGTGGTCTCGACTGTATACGCTTCCTACCGATACAACCATGTTACACCTGTAAATATAGTATTATAGTTGCGGACTTTCCTTTCCGATTATCATAAGTACCGTAACTGCTGAAACGACGACGTATAGTAATAAATAATAATAATAGGTAATGATAATAATAATTATCGTCATTGTTATCGTTGGTATTATTGTTATTATTATTTTTTTTTTTATCGTTTTGTAATAACCACGACGTCCGTCGCGGTCGACCTTTTCCGACTCTATCTGCACAACGACACCTCGGCCTGGTTGAAGTACTCCCCGGATATGAGGTATATTAATATCATCACTAGAGCTAAGATTTATATTATATGCATTGGTATGTTTTTTTTTTTGTACCTGTATTATTGTAAATAATATCCACAAATCGTCTCATACTTTCATAAATTATCTATTTTTAATTTTACATATTCTAAAAATAATGCAAATGCATACTATACAGAATATAAGTATTCCAACATATTAAGCCATAAACATAATTGATGATGTATTTTTTGTTGTATACTAAACAAAAGTAACAAGAATATTCTAAAAAAAAGTTATTTTATTAATGTAATATTTGTTCGGCTATTCGTATGTCCGACGCCGCAGCACACAATAATATTGTAGGTATTATATTATCTTTGCCTTCTTTTCCACGGGCCTTCGTATCACATTGCTTCATATGCTGGTCACGGAAAAGCCAAACGTCCGATTTATCTACTTGACTGCGCATTATTCCCGCGCGCATACGATATACATATAAATATTATATAATGTACACGATGTAAAAATACATGAGCGCGAGTTACACCGATGATAGGAACGCACATTTCGTTATAACAATATCATTATATACATACCTACCTTATATATGTTATTATTGTATATTACTGCCAACGACGGTAAAAATTCCATAGCAGTACACCTCAATGGGAGGAAGAGATTTAATACACAACTTGCCATTGAACACAGTTTACGACGGTGTATTATATTATCGTACGCATAACTAGTTTTCTAGTATTTTATTCGACGCGTTATTATTCTATATCATATTATAAAAGCCCATGATGGCGCCTTCGCCGTCGTCGTAGGATAGTACCTTTATAATACGTTTGTATAACGATTGGGTTGTAAAAAAAAATAAAAATAAAATAGGTAAAAACGTACTATATACACAAAAGGCATATAAAAAATAATAGTTGACGAACGTACCTATATATAATGCATAGTATAATATAATATGTTATGTACGCATATATTTATTATGCATTCGAAGCAGTCATAAGATCCATTAAAGTAAAAAAATTAAAATTGAAATACATGTAGGTAATATTATAGTATATAGATAGATAACTTCCTAATTGTTAAGTTTTTCCAGCCTATTATTGTGTTATACGTTTCTTCTAAATTAACCAACTTTAATCTCAAACGTACAGAAATATGCAAATCAAGAGACAGTCACAAAATTAAACTATTCAAATTAAATCGTTTTAATAACAAATAACAATAATAATAATAATATAATATAACGTTTTAATTCTAAGCTTATCAGAGTTCCAGATCCTAAATGGACTGCGGTATATGAAATATGAATAGATTTATCGACTGCGGCGGCAGTGTTGACGTAATAACAACATAAAGTCGATTTATGATTACGCGCGCACATAGACTAGCAAGACGGAGTTTTATCGTTTTAATAATATTATGTCGTTGCGATGGATAACGATTTCGAGACAACTATGGTACGGACGTGTTTACTATTACAATTTACCATAATATAAAGCCACGCGGTTAGACTTCGATAAAACGTGTCATATCATTATTGTGTGACTTACCTGTATTACGATTGTGAATATTATTTTCATCTTCTACGCACACACAGAGAGTGGTTATAGTCGCGCTTTATTCGAGAAGTGACCGCAGCCCCTCCACCCTCACCACTCAACGATGGACTCGTTCTGTTATCCCCTATTCTGTAACAATACGCACGAATAATTTTTTTTCAAGTATTTTTCATTTTCATAAGTATATTATTATTCTAAGTCTTAATAATACTCAGCACGAACACCTTGCCCAGGTGACAAATGTCGCGTTCTCTTCTTTTATTTATTGGACGATGTGTCACACCATACGCGTCACTAAAATAATAACGCGTTAACAATATATTAACATAAATTATACATACCTTTATACCGAGTAGGTATCTCATAAACTGAGTACTTGTATCATATTATATAATAATTTACGACTACAGTGTATTATTATTTTTGGCCTCGAACTTCATTGAGTTTATTAATGTTATAGGTAATATTTTTGTAAAGTACCTATACATTTAATTTGGCTATTAATTATAATTGCATTAAAACGATAAATAAACCTAAATCATACCTATGGTTGTGTCATACGAAATACTATACTTCTATACTTAGCTCTTAAGACATTAAACTGGCAGCACCGTCCACGACAATTTGCGCGTAGAAAAAAACTTTTAAACCATAGTTGTTGAAAACTGCGTACGGGGTATCTGCGTTATCTACATCGTAAAAATACGTCTACCGTTTCAGACATATTAAAATTAATTTATGTTTTTTATCTACTTTTTCCCTTTTTTATGTGTTAATTTTGCTTTTGTCGTTTTCACGACAAAATGGTGTCCACCAATGGTGCACCGACCGGAAGTCCGGCCATGGCTGCCGTCGCAGAGTGGGTGCCCCCTCTGAGTCGTTGCCGCAGGTGTATACATGTATCGCGCGCTCTGGTCAAATTTCCGTTTCGCAAAACCTACTAGAAAACAGTTTTTTTCAATATTAAAAAAAAAAAATTACTAGTAAAAAATACAAATCACGTATACCCTTAACACGTTATAACACTGTCACTAAACCGCAATTGCTCCCCTCATATATGCTTTACATCGTCGGTCGTCTACACACAGATACTCTCTTAAAATATATACTATACATACATAATAAAAATGGTGTAGTGTTTCACTCAAGAAACTGATACGAAATGGCGATCTTTATTATAATATAATATAGTTTTATTTGTTGCCCCCTTTGTGTATACATTTATTTATATTATATAAAACCTACATAAACTTACCGCACCTATCTTTGCTTTATAGTGTTGTGTTTGTTTCCCCACCACGTCATCGTAGTGTTATACGCTCCCCGCTGTCTGCTATGAGGGAGTGGAAACAGGGAGTGTTAGTCGATGTGTGAACGAGTGAGCGAGAGACTGCATTGAAAGAGTTGGTGTGCGAGGTAAAGATATTATAGAGAGAGAGAAAGGGAGTAAGAGGGAGTGAGAGAGATTTATAGAACGAGACGAGGTGGACGGGGTTCTTCTTACGATCCGTCGTTGTTTTTCATACAAATCGTCTCATTCTGCCACCGCCACTGTCACCCTTCGCCGATGCCGCCTGTTTTTCCCGAGAAGAAAACTACTTTTTCCGCCTCTTGAATACCCGATGGGAATTTATTATTAATACCGACGGCGTCTCCGCAATTTTAAAATATTCTCCCCATATTTATACCGTTTGTCCCACCACGCCCAATTGTCGTATTTTATCTTATTATCTATATGTATAATATATATATAATATTGGTATATAAATATATAGGAGATGCCTGCGAGAATTTCCGTCTTTTTAATGACCGTATAATAATATTATCACTGCTGTTATCTTATGTGCAAACCGTTTATTGTATACACAAAATACATTATATTGTATAATATAGCGAAATTGGGGGAAAGAATTACACGAGGAACTGCTAACTAGCTACATCGTCACGTTGTCGCCCTTCGACCATAAAATCTTATTAACTATTTCATATTTGTGTCTCTGTTATTTATTAACGCGCCCTCTTCTAATTCGTTTATACTAATTATGAATTTTTATTTTTTTGTTACAGATAAACTTGAAAATTACCGACCGCCGTCGTCGTCGTGGACTGTAATGCTGGACGACACCCATCTGCTTCTTCTTTTCTGTAATATTTAAACGATAAATACCATGTGTAATTATAATATATTGTGTAAATCGAATTATTTTGTAAATAACCTCCGTTGTTATTTCATTTACGTTTTGTTTTAATTTTATATAGATTTTATACAAGCCTATTTTTTTTAAAAAAAATATTCATTTAATATTTTTTTTTAACCTTCGTTAAAGATGACATACAGGCTAGACATTTTTTAAAAGACTGAAATGGCCTTGAGAGGTTTCATTTTTCCTTGTAGCTAATAAAAAGCCATATTTTTATAATGAAAAAAAATACAATGTATTCGGGGGACATTATCCTTTTTTTGTATTATATAAAATTGTTAGCGCTTAATATGATGCACTCGATAGGTTAACCGTCGTTGGTTAAATTTTCAATTATTGATCCTGTTCGTCTGTTATTTTGATGATATTATGTATAGGCTCAGCCGGCTCTACGGTGTTGAAAAGTTCCTGTAATTTTAATTTCTTCTATAGTAAAATATTTGAAAAAAAAAATTAAACATTTAAACATATACCGGTGCTTTTTAGAGTCTAGCGACCTAAAACTATAGCTCGACGTTGTGTAATTATTATTATTATTATTATTATTATTATTACTATACTGTTATCGAATTTTTTTGTACATTTTTTTTTATACTAACCCAGCGTGTACTTAAAAAGAACGGACTGGCTCTAAATGCTTAACAGATATGGGAAACCTATTCTCCCCTCGTGTAACTATATTTCCCTCTGTTATTGTATTATAAGTGTTTAGTCTTTATGTGATTTATTTTGTATTATATATATTAGACGCACATTTAATGATGTATTTAATGATGTGTACAAAAAAAATAGCTTTAATAAAAAGTCATAATTTATAATGCTCAAAATTTATGTTTGAATTTTTTCCTTGTGTCCTTTTGGGCCGATCTGACCTCTCCATAATCACGGTTTTATTGACATTTGTCTCTTGCAATATACTACACCGCATGAAGACAATATATTTATGTACAATTTATGTTGATAATTATAAGTATACTCGACACTCGTATGTATACTGACGGGTCAAAGACGACGCTTTGAGGATGATGAGATACACTCGTTATACAATAGTACAGGTACCTCTACAATATTATGATGATGGCGGTTTTCTTCGTTACCCGCCATCAGAACAGTAGAGATTATCGGCGTGTCCGTCCGTGACATTAAAAAATATTAATAATATTGTAATTCCATTTTCTCGTCTAGCTGCCCGTTCTTCTTCTGCGGGTAACCATCACGACAGTCATATTAGTCGTGTATATAGGGTGCCCGGGGGACTCTGAGCGCTTCTCTCCGAGAACGTTTCTTATCTGTATACACTATACCTAGGTATAAGTCTACCTATATAACAATTGTCGAGTCGGCTTCCGGGCGTTTTTTTTTTTTTTTTTTATTTGTGAACAGTGAACACACACTGCACGCATGCATTTAATAATACAATGTTATTACACTAGTGTTATTATTATTGCTGTATCATTGTCCGAGGGTTGGCCTCCAGCGGAATTAACGCGGCATTATATAACAACGCAATAACGAATCTTACTGAATATAATATAACATATATATATATATATATATATGTGTGTGTGTGTGTAACGTATTAATATGTACATCGGCCGGACCACTACGACCCTACAGCGCAATTAACAATATTACTGTATTACAATAATATAATATTGTTATCGTTGTAAAATATTGCCGTGACCGTTGTACCTACGATATATATAAATGTTTAAGAACAAGACGTAAGTATACGGATTGATAATGATGAAAAAATTTAATATTATATCATTATATATGTATTATTATTATGCACGTACGGGCGTCCACGACATATAACGTCATAACGGCACCGTACACGATATTTGTACTATAATATACACGCGTAATATGTGTTTACAAACGGTCATTATAATATATAGGTAGGTCGACAGTCTCCTCCGCCTACGACGCGAAACGTTTCTGTTTCGGCTACTTAAAAAGGTCGCAGAGTTTCGTAACAGTCAACACACGCTTTATAATAATAATAATGTAAGTATACGTCGCAACAGTACAGCTGCAACCGGACCGACGGGATTGATGGGGTCATGACGACAGCGCGCGACGATGTGCTCCGGAGAAGATCGGAATACTTAGCGATTTAGATTTTAATTTTTTTTTTTCACCACTTCTTAATCGCACCAAAACCAGTGTGACCCCCGGCGTAAGCTGCGAAAATAGAAGATTAACGAAATCGCATTATAATGTACGGTTTGTTGTCTCGGAGATAATAGTTCTTGTCTATCCACTTTGATATGCAATATTGAGTTAGACAAATCATACAGCATACAGGGTCAATGTCTTATAGATACGCATACCTCGTATTTTTTGACATTAGTTATAGTATTGTTTCTGTAATATATTTTATAATATCTAAATACTGTATTCTTTGACATCTTTGATGCATCTGAAATGCATTATTTTTTTCACGTAATGATATTAAGTATGATACTACGAAATAGAAAAATTAAAATCTTAAATCATTATTTAAGAGCTTGCATCTAGTACTTAATATATAAGATATTTTATTTTGAATTGGTAATGCAAAATAAAACCATAGTATATAGTATCGGACGCAGAAAAATGGCTACAAAATACCTATCGGCATATAATATGTTAAGGTTATGGTGAAGGGGGATTTAGTTCTGGTGCTCATTCTTTAATCTAAATATATTAAATACCTAATTTTGGGTTATTTTGCATTATAGAAATTTTACTTACTTCAGTTATTATTTGAAATCACGTATTTTGTATATTAGAATTTAATATAGATAACTGTAACTTATATATCGTTTCCAAAAGTAAAAAAGTACAGGTATATCTATTATATTTTGTATTTAAAGGTAAAACTTGAACTACCTCATTAGTATCTTGTAGCTAGATAATTTTATTTAAGTATCTTGTTCTTATAGTTACCCATCCTTCTGATTATAACATCTGTTTATTTTTTATTGCAAGTGATTTATATCTATGATGTTTGTTTTATCTGCCATACATTATTACCACTAGTTAGTAGTATTCTTAAGACGGTAAAAATTTTCTTGACTTACATTCCGGTAGTATTTTTAAACGATGTAAAAACGTATTGTCACCACGTTTCTTTAATTTTAAAATAAATAAAATGTAATAAAAATAAGATAAAAACGAGCTCAGTATTATAAACTATAATAATTTTAGTATCTCTATACATTAATAAAACAAAATATAACTATTTAAACTATTAGTTTAATCTTGTTGCTCGTTATATGTATTTTAAGGATAATCCTTATAATTTAAAAGTACGTAAATTATTACGTGAAAAAAATACAATATTTCATACTTAATGAACGAACAAACTCGAATTAACTCGGAAGAGTATTAGCACAAAGGTTAAGATTGTCATTAAGGTAAAATCTAATGACTAGGTTTTCAAATTTGTTTTTGCGCTGGATAGTTTGGACATTATTAGCCGTCTTAACGACAGCACGCGGTAGGTATATATTATATATTTTAATAATATACCAATTATCTAATAGTGTACGCATTTTGAATAAAAACAAAATAATATAATAATCACGTTTTTTTCATCATTGCGGGCTCACGAAAAGAGACGTCTTAATGAACCCATCAATGTACCGTTTTGGTGAAATTTATTACCCGTAATAAATATATCAAATCGTTATTCGTAATTGATTGAACTCCTTAATACTATCTTATATTTTCATGCAAGGCAAAAAAAAAACCTATGGTAAATCTTTATTGTGACTTTTAGACCCTTCATCATTTTGAAATATTAAAATATAGCGAAACGTTCATTTCAGACGATGTCATCGTGATATATATGTGTCGAAATAATAATATAATATTTATATTGTATAATATTTTCTCGTTAATTCATTGAGACATTTTACGTCAATGTCGTAGTCGTCGTCGTCAGCTTATGCCTAGGCTAGCCTACTATTTTTATAGTTTGTCATATTAATATATTATGAATAAATATTTTATTTTACCTACCTATATATTATATGGTAAGCAGCGGACTGACTTCAACGCGAAATAATCTCTAGACGAGCATTTGATATACATAAGCGCATAATGCAATGTATTGAGTAAACATTGCACATAGATTTTCGTACCTACGTCATATTTTTATGAACATAAATTGTATTATTACTTTGAAATTAAACATCGAAAGTAGCTTTTCGAGAATAATAATAGTATTCATATTATGCTATACATAAACTAGGCAATATTACTTTAATATTATTTTATCGTTGACGTATTTCGTTGCTGTATGCGCGTATATATATGTGTGTATATTGTATATATATTCGTCGTATACTTCTCTTTCAATATAATTCATATAATATATGTACACACTTACGAAGATTAATGTTTTTATAAAAGTTATAATATATTATAGGTACATATTACGCACTATACTATCCGTCTACAACCCAATTGTTATACGAAACGTATTATAACAATATGTAGGTACGTTTACTGCACAGCAGTAATAATTTCATAATCAAATATCGTTCAAAGTTTTACTCACGATATAACATATTATAATATTGTAATACGAGTTTCGTTGTACATCATTTATCGGCATTTGTGCTGGTATATTGGCGCGTAACTCGATTACTTATGGTAAAAAAAAAAAAAAATAGTTAATAACTCGTTCGGTTTTGTTAATGCAGTTCTCATGATTCTCGTCCGGCGATGCAGTGTTGCTGCAGTTATATATAGGTATATTATATAATATACTCCATAGGCAGCAATAATATTCTAGTCCACACTCTTGATCACTTTATAATTGTTCGGACGATAATATTTGCAGTTATTTATAAATGGAGAGTCAAACGGCGCAGCATTATTGCGAGGAAATACTCAGATTTATAGAAATACCACTGTAATTGATAACAACGTACCTAGGAAAAAATAAAAAAATATGGATAGGTATATAATATGACATGACGACTTAACCACAGTCGATGACCAATATAGGGTACAAGGAGATTGCTCTCTCTTTAGATTTTTTTCTTTAACGATGGTGTTTTTATATAGATAATTCACTATTGCCTAGCGTATTAACAATTAATAAATTGTTAACGACGTTTTCAAAATGCATTAATAAGGATATCAGAACATTTTCGTTTAAACTAACTGGTTTGGCTTAATTAAATATGTATACAGACGGTGGCGTAATTATGAATTTATTCTAAAAGGCGATATTCATTTTTAAACTGTATAACATTGTTATATGTGTTAAAATTTTCTTTTATTAATGCAAATATATATTCCGTGCCCAGAAACATTAGTTGTATTGCAAAATTATAAAATAATATACATAATTTAACAATTCATATAGGTTACACATATTATATGTTCTATCTTCTATGTACAGAGTGAATTAATGCATATTGTATGACATATTGACAAATTATACTATTATTACACATGGGCAAAGTAGGAAATTGAGGACAAAGAAAATGTCTGTACAAAGGCCGAGCATTGTACATTATAAGGATTGTTGAATTATGGTAATACGACAACGATAATTTTTAAATTTCAAAATGTCCTATAATTATATCAATATACTGAGACCGTATTGGAGCTGGATTGTTTGTATTTATATATATTATAATTTTAACTTATAAAATTTAAACGGATGAAAATATTATTTGCAGTTGAAACACAAAATGTCAATAGGTAGCGGTTAATACGTTCGGGCATAAAATGTATTGTTATATTATTGCAATCATTCCCCGCAGTATACGTTATTAATGTTATTATAATTAGGTATCTACCTACAATAAATTTATTGTTTATGTTTTAAATATAGTACAATACATTTTATTTGTAAACGAGGCGTTCACACATGCAACTGAAAAATTATTTACAAAACCGACAGAAGTCAACAATTATTAGCTAATGATATACGATTTTCCCGGTTTGTTTTCCCTACCGCGTCCGGACGCGGTCGTGTCAAGCAGCAAACGAAAGGACCGGACCCGACATGGTCGACGTCATTACGCCGTACTGGTCAGTGTTTGATCGGTTTCCCTACAGCGTTTTCCCGGTCCGGTAGTCTGCGCCCGGCGCTAGGAAAAACAAACCCTAAGGCATTTTATCAATCTTGCCTAACCCAGCTCAGCTATGCGTTTCATCGTCCACCTATAGCACAATATATATCGTACTGTAGCAGGTGCACGCAGATAGCGCGTGTCAATACTATACCATAATAATTGAGCTTACTGTTTAATATATAATATAAGACGGATGCGTTTGCTCAATGACTGAATAAACACGCACTGCAGCTTTTTGGACGAAAAAAACATAGCCACGTCCGACAAACTATCTGCGTGTAAAATCATATGACCGCAATAACAACAATAATATATAGCTATTGTTTTTTTTTTTTTTTTGGAGGGATGAGAACGCCGCCTGTAAAACATTGCTCGTTCGCGCCAGACGAATATATATATATACGGATAGTGGTTATATTATTACACACAGTGATGAATTCTCGTTTCCCACATCAATATACATTGGCGATGAAGTACTACTATGCCGTGTTATACAGTGTCTGGTTAAGTCATTTTCAGCCAATTACGGCGTCGCACACGGTGCCATAGCTGCGGGATAATTGGGACTAGTGGTTTTTCGCTCCTCTAATTTTTTTTTCTGTTCCATTGCCAATTTACTAGCTGTGCTGTATAATAGTTGTCTGCGTGTACTACGTCTGATGCGACGACAATAAGCTGCCAACACACTTGAGACACGTATAGTACTACTATACACACGCGTGCGTTTAATATATATATATATTTATATTTATATTGCGTACGTTCGCTTATAATGTACGATCATTGCAGCTGCATCAGAGCTCTTTTCGTGTTTTCAACGCATATCTGGTTATTATAAGAACACGAGAAATATCGTTCGCAATGTTCACATGTTTGTTAATTTAAAAATTTTTTTTTAGAATTTCGGTTTAAATTTCAAAAGAACAATGTCATTTCACTTGACAACCTATTGTTGAACTTTTAACGACTTGTCGTTTAAGATTTCGAGAGAGAGAGAGAACAGAGCTGTTGACTTAACTATGATTATGTGTTTTATTTTTAGATACATTATTTAATCATTTTCAAAAGAAACACTTGCTACATTCATACATTCTGTATCAAAATTCAAAAACCCAATAACTGCAACTTTCTTGCAAATCTAATATTATATTTTGTCAGGCTCTGAATTATATACCGTATATCCGTATATGATACCATTATTATTGTATAGGTACCCTTCCAATTAAAAATAAACAGTACACCTTCACCGCCAATGTTCTGTGGTCTAGGAATGAGCAAAACAGTATACCTAATATAAACGAGTGTGCCCAAAATAGGAATCTATAACCAGACGGCTTTTTTGAAATAAATTATTTACTTGTAAACGCAGTAAATATGTCCGTGACGACGTGACGCGTTACTATATATAAAAAAAAGTAAAAAACCATAAGTATTGATTTTGTTTTTTTGTTCGTACAATACATTTAGGACTATATTATACATAATATTATAATAATAAAAGGTTTCTATGAATTTGGCAGTATTGTTTAGATATTTTCTTAATAAAATAACGATGTTTATTTTATAACATATATCGACTGCATATACATATTATATAATATATATATAAACAGCTATGTCTAATATTTTATAACCAATACATGTTTTTGAGCAGCTTGGCATATAATTTGGTGTTTTATTATAATATATGTATTTACACATTATATAAACCGTATAAATGGTTTGTTCAAGACTACATAGTATATTATTAGTACTATCGATAATCGAATATTCATTGCATATAATAATATGTACCATATAAATATGTAGTCATGATTAACACGGGCGCGGTTAGCGAGACTGGCAAAATTAACAATGATTTTGTTTTTTTTTTTTGACCAATTCTAACGAAATCAGTGAATTATAAATTGCATAGATTATACAGAATTTAACAGAAATAACTGACAGATGTAACTAACTTACTATATAATACATTTTATTATTTTAATTTTTAATTAAATATTTAAAAAAAATTATAATATTGATGAGAATAAAAATTATTACATTAGTCAGTTGTTTCTGTTACACCCTGTGTATATCAAACTGGGTTGTATACTATATATCTTGCAGATATCGTTTCGATTGCACTTAGTCTTTAATAGCAGAAAGGTTTAACCGCATAAGAGTCGATGGATTGCTCTTCCTACATAATATATATATATATATATATATGCGCGGGCCTTCAGTGTAAACTGCAGCGTGGAACGAGCTTATAATATCTCGAATGGTGAATAAGACGACTCTTTCGACTCGACAATACAATTGAGGTGGTATAAAATATAAATCAGCTAGTAAAATTCTCTACACCAATATATTTAAGCGAATTTATATGGAAAAAATCCGACGTTACAGTATGAAGATTGAATATAAGTACCTAGTAAAATAAAGATAGGAAAAAATACTGATGAAAAAATAGTATAGTGAACAGTGAACCAAATAAAAAATACAAAAAATAGTCTTACTTGAGATATTTTTAGAGCAAAATTATTTTGTTAATTTAAAAATGACGTAAATTACATCATCATTACTACAAAGATATTAAAGTCTGTAATGCCCTGTATTATACCAGGCTATAAAGCATTTTTCGACATAAAAAGTTTCCAAAAATATAATATAAAACGCTCTTAGAATTATATCGAAATTTCAGATTAAATACTATTGGCAACGTCAAAGTGGAACACGTACGTCACACATAATACATGTATGGTTGTAGCGAATGCAATAATAATAATAATAATAATAATATGTTCTTGGTGACATTTCCATTTTCGTCTATCAATTTGTCTTTTACTCCCCATCGGTGCCGCGCGCGACATACACACAGTTACTGCGGTGCCGAGTCCTACAAATTACTATTCGGAAAATGCAATATTTTACCGGCTATGCACACAGTGTACGGTATTTTTTTTCGTCGTGTGGTTGTGTGCTCCACGTGTAAATAAAATGAAAAATCGCACGTCCAAAGTAGAAATAATAATAAACGGTCCGTCATTATTTACTATATACTATCTATAATAATATTATATTATTCCTATATAAAGGTATTGATAAACACGTCCAACGGAAAATGTAACTATATAAACTATGCCATTATTATGGTATAGTGACATCTGGATTTGAATATGATTGAAAATTCTGATGCGTATTGTGTACTTGTAATTTTTCAATCAAACTGTTATTATATAATGTACCTATACAAAATAAAATTGTTTGCTTTAATTATATGCTGTTTGTATTTTAACTGAATAAACAAGTACCTATACATATATTCACCAAGCATGCTCACTCCATTTTTCCTTTAATAATGAGCTAATTCAAATTCTGACTTTTAGAATCATTAAGTATACTTAAGGACCATATTTCAATTATTTGGATTTTTTTATACCATTTAAAGAGTTTCATGTGGCGCTACAAACTTCTTTTTTTTTTAAATAAGTACAAACTTTATTTATTACTATCTATACCGTGCATATTTTAAGCAGATTCTTTTTTTTATTTTTTGAAAGATATTGATAGATTAATATAAAATACTATCAACTTTAAATTTTCTAATACTCATTATCATAGACCTATTACCCTTAGTAGTTAGTACGCTGCTAAGTTAAATAAATACTACTCGTTTGGTTTTCGTATTATCATTGATTAATGATTATAATTTATAAATACGTAATAATAACCAATGGTTTATACAGAACCAAATTTTCAAAATAATAAAAAATACAGCTAACAAATTTATAGGAAAAAAGTTATTCTAATTTGTACTAAAAAAGTCAATATTACCACAAGATACTCCTTAAAAAGTTAAAAACTCTAAGTAATTGAGAACATAATACTTTATTATATAGCTACAAATTCCAAAAATAAGAATTTGAATACATTTTTCATGAAAGAGAAAAAAATGCAGCATACCTAATTTAAATTTGTAGATATAATAGAATATTATTTGGACCGGTAATACAAAAAAAGAAAATATTTCCAAAAACTTATCAAATCCATCAAAACAATATAATCTGGTGCTTACGTACATGGTAAATATGTTTTGTACTTGTGTCTGTTTGACAAAAAACTGTTTTGGTCGCATTTCAATTTTTGATTATCAATCTCACTTGTGTTTTGACGTTTTCCTGTATCGATTTTACTAGTATAAGTGGTATCTATAATATATACAATTGTATCTATCTATATACATACTGTTTTATACGTATATAATAATAATAATAAACAGTTGCCGGGGTGGTACCTACCTAAATTATGACCTATTATTTTCGGTTTTCCTTCGTAAATTGTATATATATTCATGCAGCGTGCTAAGCGCGACACCATCGATTTTGTTCTGTGTTTAAAAGTCATATTACATATTGTTATATATACACATAATATATTTTATATTGTAATGTGCACATGTTTTTATCTGCCGTGTTGAATACTAACTAAACGATCGTCGTACTTCTGCGATCAATAATAATATGTATAGATAATATTATATAATGTATGACGACGACAAACGTTTTCTCGCACAAGTTCTGCCTGCTTGCCTACCTGGTAAACGTATCAAGCATTATATTATTGTGCAGAATTTCATCACCTACCTATATGGATATTTAGTATACATATGTCATATATATATATATGAAATATTTGATAGGAATTACGGTGCGACACGAAAATTGCGAAAGGCCGTTCAAGAAATGGTTTCATTATTATTATGTGATCCACGTATCCTCAAGATTCGTGTTTGTCTGAATATACTTATATACGTAATTAGTATTATTGCATATTTTGCGTGTATGTGTTCATTCTTGTGTACAGCTGTCGGAGAAGCGTAGTTAAGGTATTTGTAGGTTATATATTGACCAGCGAAGGTTCATTAGTTTCCACCACAAAGGAAAAAAATTATAATCGAGTGTCCGTGGTACCGATATGCACGAAATGACTAATAACAACGAGACGCTGTTTAAACATACATTTTCAATAAATAAATGTAAGCTTTGATTAATTATAGTTATGGATTCATGAAGATATTATTGTATATTATTCGAAATGCTTCACGCTCCCCAAACATCAATATATGTAAGTATGCATTGTATTCAAAAATTTTTTGAATCACTTAAATCGATATTCAAATTCCCGTAATTAATGTGTTTAGTGATCGACATGGTAATTAAAAAGGTACGCGGAAAGTTTCTAAGCAAATCTAATTTATTACTAAGTAATAACGTACTGTTGAGTTTACCAGTAGTAATATTATAAATTTTATTTGTTTAAAAAACAAAATTAAAAAATAGAAAAGGTATATAATGCGTTCAAACAACTTAATGTGGCGTTATCTTATCCGTTACTGAACACAAAATATTAGCTTGAATATTGTTTTTTATCAGAATTAGTAATAATCTTTTCCTAGAACACTTGAAATTAATTGAACAAGTAGGTGAAACGATCCATTTGTCTAATGACACAGCAACAATAAACAATTCTTGTATTATATAAACATTATATTAACATATTATATCACTGTTATATAATATTTTATTATATTTGAAAAAAAAACCATATATATTTCATTGGAAGTTTATAAACTAAATATAATGAGTAACTATAAAGTATAAATATTATTTTTTTTTGTTTTTTAAACGTGGGTTTTTATTTGAAAAGCAAAAACAACAATAGTAAATAAAAATTGAATTCAGTCATTATTATTATGCTAAAAATTAATTTCTAATAAATACATTACAGGTAAATTGTTTTTTTTTATTGTGAAAAAAATATGATTGGACTTAAATTTTCTGAAAATACTTTCTTTATAAATGAAAAAAAACAAGAATTCCCATTTGTCTAACTGAATACCAAAACAAATATTATACAAACCGTGTACAATTTTTCAAAAATTATTTACGCACTAGAAACGTAATATGTGCAGCCGTGCCGGTGATATTTCAGTAACTTAAAAAATGCACCCCACTACATAATAGAAGGCCTGAACACTTTAGTATACGTCAACAGCCCTATACACGTTTTACTAATAATTTTTCTTGAACTGCTCGCGTATATATTATTATTATGTAAAATACAAACGAATAAAGAAATATTTCTTAAAAGCTATTCGTTTAATATTCAAACGCATAATGGCTAATAGCGGCAGTGGCTTTTTGTAGTAAATAGTAATATATTAAAATATTAATATACCATTTAGTGTTTACCATTGAAACATCACGTGTGATATGAAAATCGATAAAAAATAATATAATATATAGGTCCCGGAGTTTTGAAAGGAAAACGGTAATTATATAAGTGGGAACAGTAATGACTATCGATAATAGCGATAATATAGCATTTAAAAAAATGTATGCAGTATAATATAATATGTGAATGGTTAGGTTAGGATTTTATAATATGCACTTTTATTATACAGCCGTGTAATTAGTGGAGTGTGTACATCATAATAACACGTATAGACCAAAATCTCTTTTCCACCGAATAGCTGTGTATACAGGCATACAGAGTGTTCGCATCGAAGATTTGTGATCGTACCGATAAATCTATACTCGTCATATATTGTTAATTTACTACACAACGGGAGCATTTAAAAATAAAAGTCAAATCCATATTTTTGAGACATTTTATGATATTATGTGGTGGTATATTTAGATAAACATAACAAATAACTATGAATATAATACCTATGTAATAGTATACAATATAATTGAACGCAAATTTTGATAATATAATTTATATGAATATACATCGAATCTCAGTTATTAAATTAGTTACGTTTACCGTTTGAAATTATTATTCAGATACAAGAATTAAAATAAAATATAAATTTTTATTTACAGCATAGGTTTATAGTAACTCATTAAAGCATAATATATTATTATAACATGTGATACGTATTTTAATAGTATTATTGTGCTTAATGAAATACGGTTTATTAATTTATTTTCAGAATAATTGTTATTGTTTTAGATTTAAGTTTTTTTGATTTATATATAGTATACATAAGAGATACTTACCACGTTGCACGGTTACAACATAAATTGGCAATAGGTGTATTTTTACGACTCTCCGCTGACGTAAACGTCCACATTAATTTTCATTACGTGTACATACTAATGGGCGTGATTTTGAATTTTTTTCTTGATCCAAAATCAATAGTGTAGTCTTTAACCACAACCTTGTTTTTCTTTATAGGTAATGTATTTTATAATCTTCCCCCAGTTTAGGCGCCGGCCGCCGTATATAACATAGACCCCCCAGGGGCTATCGACTAATTATCGAAAATCGGTGTTATTAGATGAAAACCATGTCAAAAATTAAATCGCCTAATTGGCGATGGTACCCTTACCAAATAACGAGAATATATACCGAATTCACTATAACTAGATACACGTATAGCCGTATTTATCTTATATTCAATAATAACTCACAATAAACAGTATACTATAATAATAATGATTTAAACTAATTTTATTACTATATGATTTATATAATTCTTTGATGTATTTGTACTTTTTATATTATTAATTGACTATAGTTACCCATTTAAGTCAATGAAAAAAGTGATAACGAAAATTATTTAGAACGCGTTTGAAGTCTTAGACGTTGCTCACGATATAGATTAAATTAATTACTTATATATATAAAACAAAATGTAGGTTTGAATAAATAATTTGACTAACGTACACAAAATTAAATTAAATAGTTATTTCTACTTTATGCAGAGTTTGTTTGTTTATTTATTTTTAAATTAAATTCAATCTTACTATGTTATTATTCAGGTTTATTTACTTAAAAGGTGGGCCAAAAAAACTTATTTATCAAATTAAAATTTTGAGTAATTATAAAAATGTATTCAATATCTACCTACTTTAATTTTTTTAACCTAATATTATATGTCAAAAGTGATGCATTGAAAAGGTACTGAAAAAAATATTAAATAGGAAAACGTTAATAAATAATAATACGCACATGTCTTAAGTATTAATAAAAGTTGTAAAATATACATTTAATTTATACTTCATATTTACATATTCGTACCTACTATTTACAAACGAATTTTTCGCCTTGGGTAATACTATACTGATTGCGAGTATAAAAACAAGTTAGTAAAATAATTATTATTAAAGTCTATAATGCAATATTATGTCTAATATGTCTATACAATATTTGAAAGTATACCAAGTTGTATAGGTATATGTAATGTGTATAAGTAAAACTATTTAAAATTGATGACAATTCTTTAGAAAATCTATACCTGTATAATATATGCTTTAAATAAATATATTTGAACGTTTTAAGACGGCTCGATTTTTATTTACTTCATAAGATAGATATGAGGTTAAAAAACAAAATCTTTTACATTATTTATATGTCGGTAAATGATATTTTTAATGAAAAATACTTTTCGAGATTATATTATAAGAACCTCGCAAGTTTTTAAACAGAATTAAAACTTTAAAAAAAAACATTGAGGTACATGCCACGCGCTTAGAAAGTTAACCATAAAAAGTGTGCAGAGCACTTTTGAAAGTTTGCCTAAATGGTAAAATTTACCGTTAGTATTTTGTACATTCGATAAGTAAACATAATAACTAATAGTGATTATATTCCATCACGAAGAAAAATTGACTTAAATTTCTTCCAAGGCGAATATATTTTCGACATTATTTTCAAAACGGTTCGAGGTGATCTCTATCCCATTTTTTAACTATGGGCTATGCTACATGAATATGTTATCGATGTACGGGTTCGTTTGCAAAAAAAAAAAATAACACAAAAAAATCACTGTTTGTAAACGGTCGTAAATTTTTAGCACCTCCTTTTTCTTATAGGTATACGAAAAAAAAGTCAAGTTTGGGAGCGCACTAGGGACCGTCTGGATAGCAGCCAAACCAATAATTTCTGTGTTCACATAATGTCTCACGACTTAGGATGAAAATAAAAAAAAAAATAAAAACCGTTTTTCGGTCCGACGTTATTTTGCATGTTTTTTCCACATGCGCGTATATATAAGATTCCCGGCGCCATTCGAAATTACACAGTTCATTGGATTTTACGGTCATTGTAAATTTCCTGAAAAAAAAAAATGTAATAACAAAATTCAGTAACAACGAACATAATAAATATACTCAAAATCGTGTTACCGCATTGCTACGATGCCGTGTTGGTGCTTAAAAATCATCATTGTCTATGTATGTATATAATATACACCTATTATACAGGTACCTATATAGTATTCTCGGGTGAAACTCGAAATAACACCGTTGCACTGAAGGGACAACCGAGTAAAATATGGGTATAGCGTTACGTTATACGACGCCCAATTGTCTAAAATACCAATTTTAAAATAACATAGAAAAACGCAATCTGGGTGTTTTTTAACCAGCAGATAATTTTAGGGCCGAGGCTATACGTATTCGAATTAGGAGGTAGATGTATACATATATATATATATGTATGTACCCAGTACCCACCTATGGTTTAATTATTATTTGAAATAACGAGTTACGTCCGCAACGGATGATGACCACCCGCGTTAGTGATCAGAAATTGACTAACTGCAACCTTGAAGTAATGCGTTCGTACATCGTACTATTATGTATTGTGCATGTACCTGTATAGTGTTTGTCTAGTTAATTTTTTTTCCCAAACCCGTCGAAACGATCGTATCAGACGACGTTCCCAATTTACCTGGAAAAAAATGTAAATCTTTAAACAACAGATCAACACGTCATATTTTATGCATACCTATAATACCTAATAATACGTATACACGTAAGTACGTGTCTAATCGATCGAGTTTTACGCTATACGCATAGCGTAGAATACCGACGCACACGTCCGCAGACACCATCTGCATTTTGATATCCTAATTGATGACAGCGTGTAGTCCACCCTTTCTTTAATTTTCTTCTTCTCCTTTTATTATTATTATTATTTTTTTTTAATTTTCAAAAATGTAGACATTACTACTTCTTGGTGGGCTTTTCAATTGCGTTTGTGTTATTACACTACCGGCTGTAATGGTATAGTATTACGCTCGCGCATACGCTGCAAAGAGATACATATTAATGACTTAATAATGATACCCGCGGTAAGCCCTTGGCGGACATCTGTTCGAAATTATCATCCAAAAAACCGACTGTTTCGATTAAAAAAAAAAAAAAAACTATTCGACAATTTCCTCATTGAAGTTCCGTGAAGCAGACAACTTCTATAGTAATAAACCAATAACAAATAATAACATTATGTACCCGATTGCAAATTAAAAACAATATCATCACAGACTACCGGTGACACGAATATGTAATAATAACTTCGTAATATACAATTGTATATCATATTACTTATTACGTATACAAAATTTAATAATGTTATTGTTGTATTTAAATTTTATTTGATGGCGCTATTGGCCATCACGAATGAAAAATAATGCATAATGTTTTACTGATAACACTCAAACTCATCAATATATATTTTTTTTATTTTAATTTTTGAAATCAAATATCACTGTTTTTTTTTTTAAACGGTTTTCGTGCATATAAGTGTCCATATAGAGTCGTCTAATTTTATGCAAACGACGGCCGAAGAATTTACACAGCAGAACGATTTACATAAAAATAATACTTTATTTGATACGAGTTTTCGGGGGCTATTAAGCGCGTTAGAAAAACAAAAAACCGTATTCTCCGTATAGGTACCGAAAAAAAAACAAACGTTATCGATTATTTTATTTATACGCATAGTAATATACAAGATATAATATTGTAACGCGTATAATACCTACATAAATACTACGCACCGCCGCCGCCGCACTGCATAATATCGTAACGTATACACATATTATGCATAATAATTCAATAGATCGCTGTAGGGTTTGGAGGCCCGGCAGCGTCTCGCGTATATTCGTACAGCTAATATAATAATAATAATGATGATAATAATGATATTATAAGTTATAACAGCAATATTCGAAGACCGGCCACGTATATTATTTATGTATATATAATATTATATATAATAGTTTACGACGACACGAATCAGGTACACGTGGAATAAACAAAACCGACGTTCGTCATCCTCGCCGTAGTAATAATAATAATAATAATAATAATGGTAATAATGGTAATGACGATAATGATAATAATTCCGCGGTTATGTATACATATATTATTTCGAATCGATTTCAATTGCGCATTGTTTGTGTAGTGTACTTATAATATTATAATGTTTAGTTACTCTCGTCGTTGGGGAAGTCATCATGATGATGATGTGCTACGATATAGTCCGCCACCGCCACCAGCCACCACCCTGCGGTATTTACCTATACCAATGAGGTGAGCTCAATCAAGAGTAATCGGTTATTGAATTCGAATCGTGTCCTTCGGTGTACCTGCGCACATATATACGTAATATAAACGGAAAAAAATATTATTAAAAAAAAAAAAAAACCTTTACCAATTTAAGTATGTGATGAGGCTTAACCCGGGCAGGGAATCATTATAAAACAGAAAAAAAGTAACAAGACGGCGACGTGTGGCCTAAAAATCCTGACCGGCTGTGGGCGGTGCGCTAACAAGGTATGTATACACTCACACACACACAGTTCATCATCGTATATAGACTTGAGGATATTATCCCGTCACTGACCTGTTATTATCGTTACTCGTTTGAAATGAGATCCTTAAAATAAAGAGAATGAATAAAAAAATGTATATATATATGTATTATATACTATATACAATATACATATATATATATATATATATATACTTTATGTAAGTACCTACCTCGCGGTCTTCACGCGGTAATTGCACTGGGCATGACGACGACGTGGACGGGTGACGACGTAGACGGTCAAGTGCACACCGGAATCGTGCCCAAACAATTTTATTTTTTATTTGGGAGGGGGGAAGCTACCTACTTGGTTACTTATGTATGCATTTTACACACACACACATATGTGTGTACACGCGTGTGTTTGTATCTATGATTTTTCTCGCAATTAGGCACGATTTGTTGTGTGTGTGTTTGTTTTATCCTCCAGTAACCAGGGTGGAGGAGGGGTGGGTGGCGGTGTTTGAGTTAGATTGCAGAGCACAGGAGAGCTCAGGTTGGGACTGTGGGAAATTAAGTCACCCGGTGGTGGCCGGTGGGTCAATAAAGTCAAAATAACTAATCAAAAAATCAACGTGATGGGATGTCGACCGACCAACTCACGGTGTATTAGTAAATTCCGGCTGATCTCACCTTTGAACTCCGAATCCGATTGACCTTCGGTCGCCCATGACGTATTTTCTTTTTGACGGGACCCGCGCGTCACAGGGTTAATGTACATATATTTTACGGAAAAGGCGCAAACGCCTCACGGGCACTCTCGAATATTACTGTATTATTATAATATACTAGGTTAAACAAATATGTATTGAAATTTGTATTTTAGATGTTAAAACGACTACCTTTAACATATAATGTTATCATGCTGATGTATCATGTATGTTTAAGACGAAATGAAATAAAAATTAATCGAGCACAAGTCGTGGTATAACACTATTATATTACGTTCGCTTATCGACTTTGAATACGCTGTAACATGAATATTTAAATGTGTGCAGTGCGTTTCGTATAGGTAAATATTATTATCATAATAATACGTCCGTTCACTTTTCTTACACGCGGTTTCAAAAGACTATTTGAAATTTTTAATTTATTAATGACAAGTCAGACGCATATTTGTTTTGATGTGCACACCGATTATGTATAAAGCGATATTCTCGTTCGACGTAATAATAATAATATGTATACAATATAATACATACGTAGTAATGTGAGTGAAGTTTTTAAAATATACATTATTTTCTCCCTTTACACATAGCGGTCGTTATAAATACACGCACTCCAAGTTGATTGACAAGTTTAATTTAAATTCAGTTCTTGCACCTTATTTAAAAGTGTGTCCTCTTGAATTTCCTCGACTCATTGTAACCAGTCAAATTACAAAAACTGGTTTTTTCCCCTCAATGACACCAATAATTTAGTACAACTCGCTCTGCCGACTGATGGTTTTTATTTAATAACAACGACGACGTATTAATTAACTATAGAACGTTGCTCTAAGCTATGGACTATTTATTTAGATAAACCGAATATTTAAATTGTAGAAGTTAAATTATTGGAAATTTGCATTTTATTATTTGGAATTGGGTAGGTGTATTTAATTTTATGAGATAGACGCAATAAAAATAAATGGTAATATACGATTCGAACACAAAAGTCTGTCTGTGTGCGTGTGAGTTTATACGCGTGCGCTATAAAAAATCATTTAATAATGAATAATTTTTTGAATACGTAACACAACGCCAATGCTTTAAATGGTAATAAATTCACTTTTAAAAAAAAAAGATTATATCAAACGGTAATACGTTCAATGTTTATAGATTATTCCCAGTACGACATTATAATAATGTACACATATAAAATATAATATATTATATTGGAAAGTATAATATATTGTGTGTACACTGCTGCAGAGTATACTGACACTGCGGGTATGATAATATATATTACATATTATACGATAAGGCTCGAACGCGTTTGCCGTGTTCAAACAATATTATTTTAATTATATATTTGTAAAAATAATGATATATATCGTGTGTACAGTGTACATTTTACATGCATTATATAGTGTATTAGAAAATTTATTATCGTTTTGAGTAGGTCACTGTGGCTGTTTTGTAGTTTGGACGTTGTCTTTTGGAATCCAATAACCATTAATCGAGGAATTTCAAAAATGGTTCGGCTTTCGATATTCTTATTGTTACGATTCTTAGTCGATAATGTTTATTAATTAATTATTATACATTCATACTGGTTGAGATTTGTTGACACTAGAAAACATTTAAATATTCTGATAAACGTCACAATTGATATTCGAACTATCATATAATAAGTGTTTTTGTTACATTAACTTTTAGAACACGTTTGTTAAAAACGTGTACTTATCTAAATCAAAAAATGCTTTGTTGTAAAACCCATCCCGACTACAGTTTTAAAAAATATAGACAAACAGAATTTTATAAAATATATGGCTGTATAATAAAACACGGGTACACAACGGTTATTGAAATGGTGTGAAGAAAATAATTATGAAATTTGAAACGAAATAATATTGTTTGATAAGATTAAAAAACAACGCGTACTATATATATATATATATATACGCCTTAGCACCTGTGACCTATAGATTCAGTGTTTACAAAGTCATTAACAATTATGTGTTGGAAAAGTAAGTATTATAATGTCAATATTATACGTATTGGGAGATGATCATATATTATTATAGTAGATGTTTATAAGCCATAAAAAACTATAAAAAAAAACCTATTCGTCTATTTTAATGAGGTTTTTTTTTTATTGAATGGTTTTAGTTTTTGAAATAAATATAACATTTATAACTATGTATATATATATATACGGTATAAGCTTATATTCTCGGACGAGTATAACTGAAAGTATTACGATAGTCTTTTACTCTTTTAATAACAGACGACGAGACGATATTTGATCAAAATTATCGATTTCAGTCATGTATTACATTATTTGTATAATTATGGACCGAAAATCATCGCATTATTTATAATTAACGTTCGTCCTTGACAATTTATTCAATACATTATAATGTATATGTCGTATATAATACTATCATAATAGTGTAGAATAGAAATCATCGACAAAACTCGTTACGCTTACGAGAAGTATTAACTGCAGATACCCTGTGATGCGTTGGTGATTTGGATTTTCATTTTACCGTCGTCGTATAATCGCCTCTGTATAAATTCGGGTATAAACATTTTTCACTCGGGTCTCACCAAGTTCGTCAAAACGATTTTTGAACTCACGTACAGTTATCGTCGTTTTTGAACGGTGTATAGTACCGCGGCGCAGTATACAATGGATAGCTATAACGAATTAATGAAGTATGAAGACCAGATGGAGATGTTGTCGCCATTATACTGTGGTTCGTTATTAGAAGTGATTTTAAGAAATTAAAAAAATATATATGTATACGACTTACCATCAACTGTCCCCCGAAGGATGTTTAATGAGAAAAGTTAATAAAACACCTAAAGTTTCTGCAGAGGTGCTGGGAGGGATGGTCAGGGGAAGGGTACACAACCCAGCAGCTATATTATACAAGAAATAATATTATAACACTACATAATATTTTGGCGTCATTGCAAGTGATCGTGGCGACTACGACAGTGAGTTCAAAAGGAGAGGGGGAGGAAATCTGTTCTAAAAAAATAATAATAACCACATCATCAAAATGCATTAACCAATTATTGAGTTAATGTAATTTGATGATTTTAAGAATTCGCGTCCACTAGTCTGATATAAATAAAAATAATAATTAGAGAGCTTATAATAGGGTACACCTAGATTCGACGTGTAGTCGATCTCATCTTCGGTCGGTTCGATATAATATTATAGTATATTACAGACAATTGTAATATTTCACATGGCTATAACTCATTTTAAAATTATATTTTAATTTTTATCGAAATTTTCTAGATAATTTTCTTACTTTTAAATTTGATAATAGGTACATTTACTCTAATATTAAAGCTAACATCACAAAATGTGTTCTACTCTACGCAAATTTGTTATAATGTACGCTAGTAAGACAGACACAATATATGCGGATATAGCGTCCTCTTAAACATCATAATTCGATAATTCTCAGATACTTGGATTTTTCATACCATTTAAGAAGTGTTTTTGATACATCTTAATTTAAATTAAAACGATTATACCCGCCTAATAATAATCCTTGAATCCTTGATAATAATATGGTTTTACATCAAATATAAAAGAGGTCTATATTAGTCTACTTACTACTAATAAAATATTTATTATTATTATCATAATTTTCAAACCATCAATATTATTATTCATATTTCCCACATCTTTTTAAACTTATTTAATCACAGACTATTGTTCTCAGTACATAAAGTTTAATAATTCAGAAAATACTCGTTCGAATTTTGATTATTTTTATAATAATCATTTTACAAAAACTGTCTGCTTAACAAACAAATCATAGTAAAAAAAGTTGTTTTAATTTGAAAAAATTACCACAGAACACTAAACAGACATAGAAAATGTATGTATTTGAAAATATGGTCTTCGAGTAGATATAATATATATATATATATGTTATATTATACCTACCTACTTAAAATTGTCAAATATCTGAATTCGAACAAATACATTATGAAAATAAAAATGGAATTGAGCATGCTCAGTGAACCAACTTGTATCCTACTCATACATAAAAGCCGAGTGATTTGCCCACGATGCACGCGGCAGACTTATATAGCGCGCGCGCACACAGATACATCTCGTGTACACTGGGAAATATAACCTACCGTGTCATATTGTAGAATCGCTGTGGCAGACACATACAATGATTGTATTATTTCCTATTATATCGTTTTCGTTTTTTTTTTCCTTTCGACTACGCGGGTGATCCTCCGCTTATATATATATATATATACACACACATGTGATGACCGTCGTGTTTGACCTGACACCTCTTTCCTTTCAATAAACATATGTATATATAATATGTACTCATCATACGTTTCGTATTTATGTTATCCAAGTATTGAGCGTCAATCGCGTCACCACAATATAATACCGCACGAACGCGGTCAACCCTTTGAGTCCGCCCGTCCGTCAAATCGACATTTTTCCGGAAAAAAAAATCAGAACCGCACCCGCACACAGTGCACACGTCTCATATCATTCTGAATTAAAATCCACACTTCCGTGTAAATGTCGTGCGCCGGCCAACCCGAAAAACGTGCCCACACACAATGTATAGTACAGTGTTGTGAGTTTATAGTTTTACAACTACATAGGTATATTACCTATAAACTAGAATGTTGTCCGCCAGTGGCCCATCACAACTACAGTCACTGCATGTAGGGTTATTGACGGGTGCAGCATCGAAATATCCCCTCTGACAAAATAAACTTCACGAGCTGTTAAAACCGACGGGACTCGCGCAGAACCGATTAATAATAAATATATGCTTCGTTCGATTGCCAGTGGTCAGATTTATCGTGCACGATAAATATATTATATTATACACTACCACTACCACTACTTATACATTGATTAGTACCGATTTTTGGAATAATTTATCACCGTACGTACGTAATAATCAAGAATATATACTTTTGTTACGACTCGAGAGCTCTATAAAATGTATATAATATTCATAATTTATTCTATATAATATATTATTTTATTGTTTTTATTGAGTTATTCGTTGTTTAAACCATAAATCTCTAGTATAGTGTGAAATCTCTTATGTACTGAAAGTATTGGTTAAAATCATATTATGACGTTACGATTTCTCGACTTTTTTTAATAAACGTGTAGTTCAATCGTGATTATATAGATCAAAGTTATATAAAAGAACTAGTATTACATGGGTAGGTAATGGATCAATATTCAACGAATATATTATTAAACGTAATACATTTGAAAATATATCTAACTATTACGTCAACTCGTAGAAATATATATTTATGTATATATTTATATACCTATTATGTTATTATATTATACTATACAATTACATTTATTTTTAGAAAAAGGTAAAGTTTTCATAACAATTACTATGTAGACGGATGAACTTTTATACTTTCCTTGTAATTTTATGGAGCTTAACCCTCTTTTTCTGACTTTTGAGAGATCGTTAAAGTCATTTTGCAGTACTTTCAAACAGTTGCGTCAATATAATACGATTTAAGTTTAATTCATTAGAAAAACACATAAACGCACTTCAGTCGCGACGGGTGCCAAAAACGATACCATAATTTTGAAGACAACATAAATTGAATATAATATACATAAACATTCTAAAAATTTGTCTAGATCTAGATCCATTAAAATATCACACCAATAGGAAATTATTTCAAGAACTACACGCTCGCCAGTGTAAATATATAGATATCACGAATCGCATGAATAAATTAAAAATCTGATATAATACTATTCGTGTATAACAGTGAGTGTACTAATTAAATGTACCTACAACAAGGTACCTACATTGAAAACTAAAAATTTTCATGAATTTCTCAAGGCTTTTGAAAGTTGCGAGTCAACTTGTTTGAAACTGTTACAAAGTTTTCAATTATTAAAACCAAACCGAGTACATTTCCTCGGAAAGCTAAATGAAAAAGAATCGTCAACTTTCGTTTTGTAATAGAAAAGTTTACATACCTATATATATATTTCTACGCACTCACGTTATACAAGCGCACCTGATACTGAACTACGATAAATTCATTTCTCTCGCTTATATAATTATGCAATATGTATATTTAAATAAATTTCTTGTTTGAAATACTTCGGTTTTAAAATTTATATTAAATAGGTCGTGTGAAGTTTGCATTTAAACTAAGAATACATATCTGCGTATACCGAAAATAGTGATGTTTACGCCGTGTTTTTATAGCTGATTAATAATCAGTAATTATAGTATAGAAATTATTTTCATGTGTTTCGATAAATCGTAACGGTAAGCGGAAAGTTACGTTCGGAACGAAATTCGTCGTTTTTTTTTTTCAATTATATTTTTATATAATGATACCGATTTTCACGTGAACTGAGGACTGAGGTACATTATAAAATCGAGATCCGCCGAATAAACTGAGTAGTGCACTAACTAATAATCTTATTTTTGATTAATTATTTTGAAAAAAAAATCGGATGTGAAAATCAACGAACCGTATAAGATATAACTTTGAAATACAATATTTTGTGGCTTATATAATTAATAAAAAATTTGAGTGCGAATTAAATTATAAAATAATAGATAAGAATTATTTAATACTAACATTTTACACCCTTTATATATTATATACTCCAATTGAATCAAAGATGTTTTCTTTGTTAGGTATTCGATTTTTGAACACCAAATAATGTTTTTGAAAATGTTTTCCTAATAATTAAATCCAAAGGATCACCGTTGAAAACATCATAATATTTATATAACTATATTATATTAGAGAGAAGAGTAGTGAAGAGGTTAAAGAACATGCCATATTAACAACACACTGAGTGACACTGGCGCACAATAATTTATATGTATACATAAATTAATGTAAAAATTTAATCTAATAATTTTGGAAACAATCGATAGTTCGTCGTTAATCCGCCTATTGTTCCTGACTCAATATATTCGGCTGCAATGACAGGAGATATTTTGGTTCGATATACAAATTACGGATATTACTTTGATATAATAATATAATGGCATATTGTTCTCCGCTTAAAATATTTAAAAATACTACTCAGTGTGCGTTTACGTGGTACGTTTCGATTAATTAAACGATACGATAACAACACGTTCCCGGGTTCCCTCGTGTTTTTTGCTCCGTGTAATTAGATAAGGATAATATACCGTTACGGGAGTGGAAAAAATAAATATGCTTTTGTGAAAAGTAATTGCGATATTATATGGAGGACGGTGCAGACGTTGTGTACTCGTTGGTTTAATCGGGAGGGGGTAATGTGATTTGCTTGTATTGCATGTTTTCACAATTACCTCGGTATATACAAGGGCATCTGTTTAAATCTGCGAGTGACTTCCTCCGCGATTACAGGTATATCCCTCGGCTTATTGATGACGGACTTGACTTTGGACGGGACCGTATATTATTGTATCACGGTGTGCGGGTGCGTGTTTGTCGGCAACCGTCAATCGACGTTTTCAAATTAAAGATACGTGTGGTGTTTTGCATCCGGAATGAATAAATTCGGTGGCATGGGTGGTCAAATTCGAACAATGTTCGATTTTTCTTCATCGAAAACTAATCCCTGCTATGGGCGGTCGCCACCGTGACGACATTAAAAGGGTGCGATCTTTTTAAATTTAAACGGTATGACGGAACCCTTGTTTTTGTTCGTCCGACCCACGTAATTTCATCGAGTAATTCTGACGTATACGATTTTTACGTAAATATTTTCTCGGATACGAAAATATCGAAATAATCGATTAGGTCGGGGACTCGGGGAGAAAAAAAAAATACGTGTAATCAAAAGCGATTGCTGTTGATGCTGCTACTGCTGCACGTAAATAGGATTCGTGTTATTATCATTTGTTATAATTTGAGCGTCCAATTTGATCATGATTTAGCCACCGGTTACTTAAAAAGCCTCTGTATTTTTTTATACAAAAAGAACATATTTGAATTTATGGCCTATAAAATCAGCATCGGGCAATTTTTTACGTTTATGTTTAAAATGTGCTAGTTATATTCCATTATAAGTTTAAATGACCATAATTTATGTTAAATATAAGTGCTCTGCAGTATAAAAGTACACTTTTATAAAGTCAAATTTAACAGAAAATATCAAAGAAAATGCATTTTTACAAGGTACCTTATACTGTGTTTATTTTTTTATCTTTACAGTAAATAACGTCAAGACTAAACATTTATGAGTAAATGTACTCTTGGTTTTCTAGTATTCGATTATATTTTATAATATAATACATGTACGAAATCATTTATTATTCATTTAAAATATGAATTGATGCAACGCTAAAATTGCGTTTTCGGTTTTTTTTTTTTTTTTCGTTCATCATAGTAATACAATCACTTTATATTCTTACGGTATCTCGTTTATGTAGACGTGTATGCAGGTACCAACTACCTACACCGAAAACTTTTCATCGACACATTTAAAGAAGCTACGACTGATCTCATATCATACTCGTATTATTATACGCATAAGCATATTATTATATTATTATACCCTGCAGCTGGAGCAGATCATAATATTATTATTTTATTTTCGAGTTTGAAGTATTCTCATTTTTCACTTCTGTAGAATAAAAACAAAACTGTTGACGTCGTTTATAAACAAAAACGTGAATATTTTGTATTTAATTTCGTTGTTGGCAATAGATACTCGCTATACGTCTATACGCCTATATAGACGGTGATAATTAATCGATTTTTATTCGTATACAATCGAAACACATACAAATTGAACCCATGAAAAAAATATAATATAATTAACATATTAATACGTGTATTGATAAATTAACACGAAACCAAACATATATCCTTAAATGGAAACTAGTCTTCGATGGCGAATGTATAATACATTATCGTATAGGGTTTCGTCCGGCAATACGACGCCGAACGACTGCGAAGGTGGCGGTACGCGGGTCCGGCGAAAATAGGATGAAACGACAAAATGCACACTAAATATTTTGATAAGCGCAACCGGCTGCATTATGTATTTATGTCACACGCTTATCGGCATTGCTAAGTATGATTATGCATTTTTATTTCCGTTATCCCAGTTCAATTTTGATCATTCGCGTTCTCAGAATAACGTAATAATTTCAATTCGATTATCTCTACCACAACGGTATAAGGTATAACGATAGCATCCATATATACCTCCTATATAATATTAACTCAAGTCCAGCTAAACAATACAATCACAAGCTTCAACGAGTTTATGTGGAATTGAAAATGGGTGCACTACATTGACGACGATAAATTCAAAACGAGTACTTTTCGTGTGTCTTGTGGTTATTTTTAATTAAAAATCTAATTGTTGCATATAATAAGTATATTTGTACATAATAATATGATAAAAATATGTATATGCAGTTCCTACGCGTGGTACCGACTTCCACCGTTAAAAATGCGCGGGTTCAAATCGGACAACTTGGTAGTTATTTATGTGATTGTTTTTTCGAATTAAACAAGCAAATCGGTAAATGGTTTTCAATTTATGAATCAATATACTCAATACTAATCAGTAATAACTAACTAGCAACTGGACAATAATAATAAATAAAAATAAATATATATAAATAATAGCGGCCTGCAAAGTAATAATTTCGGTCCATTATTACGGAGTAATGCAATTTTGGAGAAAAAATTGCTATTATTATTAATATATTATCGTTGTATACATTACATTATGACGTCAGCTATAATATAGGTGTAAAGCTATAAATTCGGGTTTCCGTAGTGGCAACGCACTACGCTGCCACACAACGGTTCAAGGTTACACCAGTTATGTTTATTTACCGTAGATTATAATGAATTTATAATCACATTTGATTATTAGTAGTACACACACTGAATATTACGATGTTATAATATACTATAATAATATAATATCTACATAAATAAACAAAATCTGAGCGGCCGCCGGACGTCCAGGCAGACACAGACCGTCAGAGCATAACGCCGAATGACCGTAGTGCATACGAGTGAATCGTTAAAAAAATGCATAAATCTCGGTTTCTGTGATAATCCGAACGCCGTGCAGACAGGGCTGTATTAGCGCATAGACACTATAGGCACTGTGTCTAGGGCCACGAACATTTTTGGGGCCTACAAAAATAAAATGTGTGGCTACTATTTTTTTTGTTACAATTATCTTGTTTAATACTTAAATACGAGGGATAAAGAAATATTCAAATTGGCGTAAAATAAGTTTTTTTTATGGTTTTAACAATTTAATTTTATATATATTTGTAGATTGAGTAAAATTATTGTTTTTAAGATTTATTATCATTTACAAGTATAGATTTGATAATTTTTTGTTTTTAAAGGATTAACATCGAAATTCAACACTTCCTCTCTTAAACAGAAGGTTTTATGCCCATTTAAATACTGGACACCGCAGTGCTGTATAAGGCGTAAATCGCATAGGTATTAAAAGCACTGTGCCTAGGCCAAGGCTGCAACTGAAAAAAATTTCGTAGTGGGGAGGGGGGTTCAACATTTTTTTTAAATATAAACACTGAAAATTAACTCTATTCATCGCTATAAAATATTTCTATTTTTAAAAAAATCTTGAGGGGTCTGGACCCTCCTTCAGCTACGGCTTTGCCTAGGGCCTACGATTGTATTAATCCGGGCCTGCGTGCAGATACCATATATCACGCGTTAAAATCGAACGAAATCAGAATTCCCCCCCTCCTCCCGATTCTAAATATTAAAACGCGAGACACGTGCATATGGATAATGTGACGTACACACGGGACGAGCGACGCACAACCTCACCGCGAGCGTGGCAAACGATGAGATATGGCGGTGAGGCGTACGCGGGCAGCGGAGCACGCGAGAGCTCCGGCAATTTGTCGCGGGCACACGGCGACCGTCCGAATTCGCGTCTCGTCCCGCTGGGAAATAAATAGACCGCGTTCGCCTTTGAAGCACTGCACATCATTTGCCTGCGCGCACATACATATATATATATATAATAATATAAATAAACGAGTCGCCGATATTGGATTGTGCACGACAGTGTCTCGGGCGAGACACGAACGAACAATATAAAGGCCCGACCGGTCCGCGGCAGCTGATTGAACCAAATGGAAATTCAATATCGGACAATCGCGCGCGGAATTACTTCCGGCCTCTGCCCGCGTAAACGGATTGCGACCGGCGCGCGGTAATCGTCCAAAGGAATATAATATATATTATTGGCATTATTTTATACACATAGACAGACGACAGTGCATACTATTATTATCATCATCATCATCGTGTAGATAATAAGGAAATGAACGGGCCCTGTACACGTAGATATATAAAGGTAATAGGTAATATGTGTTTTAATCTAAAATAAGTGAACGGAATGTACCCGAAGAACACTAGCTGAGGTTACTGTGTATGATCGTTACGAATTCAGTAAAATTATTACTATTGATTTCACGCGGACGCGTATCATACGCGCGCATTTTTAGTTTACATTGATTGAGTTCATACGCGCCATACCGGCGAGGAAAACGAGCCATCGCCGCGGAGTGGCGCGTATGTATTTAACCAACGTAACCAAAATAGCGCGAGTACGATACGTCGCGTATGATACGGGCACACGTGAAACGGGCCTGAAATGTACGTGCCTATGGTAATTTTTTGTTAGTATCAATTATCGATACCAAACTATAATATTGCCACCATCAATGTTACTTTTTTCTTTGAGCGCACACTGTCGTAACATCTATAGCGGTAAGGTGCGACTGTTTCTTGTAAGGCCAATAGGTGCGCATAAAAATCGCGTTGGCTGTGTAGTGGCCCCCTCGGTGAGTTCATATACGTAAATTATTGTCGTTACCGCGTTCGGCGCATTAAATCCTCGCGGGAACGCGACTGATGTAGACTTGGAGGACCAGCCAGACGCAGTGGCAGAGCGCTATGAGAGCATAAAAGGACTATTACTCATATCAATATAATGTTATAGGACACGTAGTGATATAATAATATATAGGCACGACCGCGTCGTCTATAGCGCACATTACAGTTGTCCGTCTGTCGTCGTTGTCGTAGTCGTCGTCCGCACGTCATTAATTATCGACCCGACACTGTAGCTTATTAACACGTGTTTCGGTTTCGGATTCGTTAACACCCGACCAGTACAACGTGCTATAATATAATATACGGGAGTGTGTGTGTGACCTACGCAAAGATTTTCCGTGATGGCTTTTGTATATATGTACACATATAATATTATATCTTATTCTAGTGTATAATGTGTATATATATATATATATAAGTGCAGGCAGTGTCCCCCGGGCTACATCCCGCACTACCGTCTTTTTTTATTATTTCGTTTTTCTCGACGTGCAACGCACAAACCATCAATACACTTAATGCGTCCATATATTATTATAATATTACGATAATAGTAATAATAATAGTATTGCGTATCGATAACGTGACTGCCGCCGCGATCGTTTTCTTTGTTTCGATTTTATCGTTTACCCCCCGTACGTCTTGTACTCTCGTGTATAATATTGTATTACAATAAACTATTGCTGAAAAATATTCACTACCTCTGTACAGGTACGACGAATCGAGCCGTAATTTACCTACTTTGATTTAATTTTATATTATGAAATAATGTAGTATATTGTACCTGTATACTCTGTGGACCGCAAAAGCTACAACGAGTTATGCGATCACAATAATATAATAATACGTTTTGTTTTTTCAACGTCCGATTTATGAATGAAACCTACTGTACAGCGGTGCAGTACACTGCTGTTGCAGTGCGGTACGGAAATAATGCCCAACGTTAGTCGAAAACGACAAGGCCGGTCTCCACTAGTCCTTTTGCAGGTATTTTATTGTCAGTGAAACGCGACCGTATATTTTTGAACGCCAGTACGTCCGTATAGATATAAGTGCAAAATGCTGTTCCCGCTGCAGGTTACGTCGCCCCGGTAGTATATTATTATACACGGAATATGTAAAAATACACGCAACTGTACAATACTATGTGGCGTACCATACGTACAACGTATTATATACGCAGTGATGTGTAAGTTGGGTCGTGCAGTCGTTTACTTTAACGTCGAAGCCAATGAAACAAATGTACGCAGACGTGTATTATATTATAGCTGCAGGTATAGACGTCCACTATGCAGCGGGATTATAAGCACCGGAGAATTCGATATCGTAAGATTTATTATAATGAGCAAGCAAAGCCACTGCGACGATAGTTGTTGTACGTATACGTATATATTATACTACTTACGAGCTATATTATAGCCGCTAATTTTATCGCACGTGATTGAATTACACGAGAAATAAATATAATATAATAACGTAAGTGCCCATATTATATAATTTAAAATACGTGCACTATTTCGCACTTGTATATTATGTACAGCGTATAGGTACCTACAATTCGGCCCAAGTGAGTTTGAACTATTTTTTTTCCACCGCGTTGCCCGAGATCTGTGGAACAACGCGCGACATGGGTGTACAGCATATAATAATATCTGCTTACGTTTTGAAGACAGCCGACGAAATAATATACGTATTATTTATTCTGTACGTGAATTTGCGTCAACCTGTGCGGTGGTCTAGTATACGAAGGTCATCCACACGTGTGCACCATACCGACACCGTGCACATTTAGGTAACAGTGTAAACATCGTCCTGTAAAAATCCTTGCGATTCGAGATTGTTTTTAATTTGAAACACTGATTACGTAACTACTCGAAATAAAATGTTTAGCATTGCTAAAGTGATTTTAGTTCACTCGCCCGTTAAAAGAGTATAAATATTAAATATATACATTGTACGTACAATTAGGTATATTATTCTATCGATCTCCAAAGATTTATGGGAGATGATCAAATATTTTTTGAAAAATCGGTTTAAATTATAAGTACCTGCATAATTATTTACAAGTAATACATTGGAATAATCTTGAAAGGTAAACTGACAAAATGTTAACCATTCAAATGTTTGCCAAGTATACACGTACATAATTTAATATATTGCTGAAGTAAACATTATTAATGTTATCTTGTAGAAAATCAATTGCTAAAATACAACTTTTTACGTTTTAATTACGTTTGATTAATGATTTAAAAAAATATTTGGCAACCAAATGTTTTATTTACAACTTATTCAAATCATATAATATTAAGAAAAAAACCTCAGTAGGTATACTTTGCAATAAGTATTAAGAACGTATATACCGATATATTGTTGTTGACGTCTTAATCCTATTCATTGTATTATTTCTATGTATTATATTTTGCTGATCATAATACTTAATATTGTTGTATAATAACATAACATAAGTACCTACTGAATAATAATATAGCTTAATGCAATTTAATAACTATAACTATTGCATTAAATGGCGGGTATCATCACTTTTTCGATTTGAAATAATTTAAATTTTCGATCTGAGTTTTTAGTCATTTATATTTAATCAATGAAATGTTATAGAACTACGGTATAATAAAGGTGCAATGAAAATAACAATATACATAATGTTAAATCCGTTGTGTTGGAGTCGATATTACAAGATACTCTGCCGTCGAATTAAACGGAAAAATAAAATAATAACCTACATTTTATTGCCAGTTTATTTTTCTTTCACTCGGATGCATAATAAAAATCTCGTCGCCGTCGTCCGCGTCCAGTCACTTATTGTTACGATCATCAACACAAAACAAAACGAAACGGAACGGGAAAAAAAAACAACAACGCATTAACGGTATTGCCGCCTTTATCTCTGCGAAGCCCTTAAAGAAAATAATGACGGTTGCCCCGGAGGCGCCTATCCGGTGCGCAAAAAAACAAAAAAATAAATAAACGGGCTGTAAAAACAGTTTTTAACAGTTGACTTTTCTATTACCGTACCGCCGAAGCGCATTCCTCGTTGCTCAACGCCCATTGCCGGGGTGCAATTAAAACCCATTGTATTGCACGAAACGGTTGGTGGTTGTGGGCGGGAGGAGATGGCACGCGGGATGGAGGTGAATGATAAAAAAAATTTAATTATCGTTCCGGCACCGAAAAAGAAAGATAAACACCTCCCACGTACGCTCGCACGCCGGGAACCATCATTACAATATATTATGTATACACGTAACGACATGATATGGGCCGAGGGAGAGCAGAAGGATTTCTTCGAGTTGTTTTCTACGCTCGTCTCTGCAGATTGTCGGTTATTGATGTGTATACGCGTATACTAAAATCGTGCGGTGCGGCGCGGTTGCGACTTTATTTATACACCGGAAGTCCACGCGATTTGTACCGGGGCAATGCCGGAATCGCAGTTGACCGCGCGGATCGAGTGATACAATATGATGCGTGTGCGGTGAAAAAAGGCTATCGTATACGAGTGAACGGTGCATTTTTTTCACGCACGCTTATGTCGAAACACGAGTTCGGTTTTGAAGTAAAATGATTAATTTGTTTCGACATAAATTATTTAGACTTTTCATATATACTCAGTCGTCATCGTCTTCATCGCTATAATATTACTATATTATATTGGTTTCTCGGCAAACGATAATTACATGGATGCAAATACACATACGCATAGGCGGATAAACATACCGATTGGTAATTGGTGGAGAACCGCGTCGCGCTATGCGAGATGAGCGGCTTGGCCAATTCACGTCTGCTTGATCGGCGCATAGCGACTCTAATACACAAATTTACCGACACGCGTAAATAAATAAATAAATAATAATGAATACGCGCGTGTCTTGAAACCAACAACTCTGGGTGGCAGGCGCCGGACAACGTGACGATCCTTACCCCTCACCAATGACAATTTACACGCACAAACATCACAAATATAGCTGATTTGAAGATTCGTTATTATTATTTTTATTTTTTATTTTTTTACTGAACGTTAGTTGTACCGATCAGCCGATTAATAATTAGACTATAAAACGATATTCAATAAGCAGACGTAGTGCTCGTAATGAAATTTCTTGACAATTTAACATTATATCGTGCAACGATTTGTGCACGCGTTACAAGAGTAGAGAGGTATATATATATATAATATATATAATATACATATAACCTAACGTATTTAAATATTTTATAAGTAGGTATATACAAATATAACATTACGTAGTACGTGCAGATGTTTGCGTTCCTAAAAATATGTAAAAAATGTACATATTATATGTGTACATACAATACTTGGTTAACTTATATATAAATTGATTAATATAAAGGTACGCTTGTATATAGAGTCGGGATGAATGTAATTCAAAGCGCTAAACGTCCACACGGACGAAAAACGTCGAATCAAAAAAACTATTTTTTCTAATATTTTAAATCGCGAAATTTTTTGATTCTCTATGTGACAACATGTCTGACGGTAAATCAATGTTGACTGTCAATTGCCAAAATAATACCTATTGTTTATATTCCACACCCGACACTCGCCACTATAATTATTATTCTACCTATTTCTCACTGGTCAATAATATTAGGTATGTATAATATAGGTATTATAATAGGCATAAATTTACACTCTCTTACAGCATAATATACTATTTAATATTAAATATATATATATATATACAGAAAACTATAAACGAATTAACGCAGAATGGAAGTCGGCTGTCTGACGATAATAATATATTCAATTAGACGCCGATTATTGTAATGCGATTCATTGGAATGTATATATTATATTTATATATATAGACATAGAACTAGGATATAAAGGGGAGAAAAATGTGAATATTAATTAACAACTGGCTATAGTTATTTACGGGGAATGAACAATTTGTTGACCTCGACGCAGTCATCGAGTTTCTTAGTGTAGTATAATAATTATGTGTGTGCTAACTGCTCAATTTTCTCATTTGAACGTACACTTATATACCTACCACACAATATATGATGGGTTGACTAAAAAGACTATCGGGTAAATCTCTCATCTTAAATGAAAGCTGGCTCATTCAAATTTTAAATTATCTATACTGTACAGACATTTATGTATCAAAATAATTAACAAAAGCAAATTATAAATATACGTATATATCTAAGCTTTAGGTACCTATAAGTAAAAATACAGCAATATGTATAAAGTACGTCTCAAACACCAATATTGTACCATAACAGGAAACTCAATAAAAATATAAAAATATAAATAATATATGGATGATTAAAAATACTAAAAAAAAAAAAAGAAATAATTATAATATTTTTTTTTTTATATAAATTGTGTATTTCACAGATTGTAAAATTTTACCGTTTTTGAGTAAAAATAATTTATAGAACTATAATGTATGTAAATATTTTACAAGTTAAATTATTAATTTTCATTAAATATTCAAATAGTTATTGAAGTGTTAGTGTTCGGGGTAGGATGAGGGTAAATTAAAATATGTTGGCGGGTGATTATAAAATATATAATACATAGAAAGGCAAACACGTCTGCACACAGTGTCCTACATCGGCTACATCATGATATTATAATATTATAAGCTGAGTATGCACAATAAATTTATTATTTTATTTCTCATACCGTCGTAGATACGCATGTGTAGCAATACGCTGCACAATTCGCAGACAGGTAAATGTGCCTTGGCGATTTTAATGCTTGATGGCTATAAACGTTATACATTGTACGCGCGCATTGCAATTTATACCCCGAGAATACCGCGATGGAAAAAAAATGATCGCCGCGCGTGGAAGCACCGAGTAATAATCTCGAAACTTCCGATCAAACTTTAACGCAAGGGTTTGAACACATTGTGTTGGAATACGCACACACACTTTTAATATACGTGGATATGTGTGTGCCTGTGTGTGTGTAAACTATAATTACTAAAGTTTGGCAAGGGAAACTTCCAATTAAAAACGGCCAAGAGGTTTATTGCCATAAACCGTTTAGGTAACAAAGAATGTAAAATTGTCTAATGAAAATATTACTATTGTTTTTACAGCAAATTCAGCACGTAGTTAATCTAAACATAACATATAATAATAGATTAAATATAAATGTCATATTTGTATGACGGCTGTATACGCGCATACGTGTTATGTAAATATATATAAATGTATATAATAATATTATATATTTCGTTATTTTTGTTTTTATCGTGTGAACATATTAATAATAGAGTAGAATATAATTATAGTTAAGCCTCGTATTAACAATAAAATAATATTATTACGGTGTAACTCTTATAGCTACAATACAATTAATTATGAAAATAAATGGGTACACAAATAATATGTATTATTATATTACGAGTAGAATCATTATTATTATTATTTCCAAAAAAATTATCGAAATACCTTGGCCATTTATCTAATAATCCTCATTTGCAACTATCATTTAATTCCATAAAAACAGCGAATATTCAGATTGAATTGTAATATACAATATTGACTTAGGTACTATCATTGTATCTTTAGTCAATAATATACTAGATTGAATAATGTAAACAATTATAATAATTTAAGATAAAATTCTGTAATATAATTTGTATCCTAATCGCCAATGTTGCTGCGGGCTTTTTTTAAACAAATATAATATATATCTATATATATTATTATGTATACGAATAACCATTGCATACCTATCTCGAAGATGAATTTATATTTACCGAGTGCAGAAAATGTCGAAAATCACACCGTCGTTGTAGGTAGAATATTTTAAATATTTTATTCAAAAACACCGAGAAGAACATGTCTGATGTGCGCGTATATGATATATTATGTAATGTAAATTTACGAAAACTGCGGCTTATAGTATCTATAAAACGATGAATTATGGCTATTAAAAAACTTAAATAAATAATACGTACAAATTATTATATTATGATGCGCACACACATTACTAATAAATAATATTATTATTATGCACAGGATGTAGATAATTATAATAGCGCGGAAAATAAACGAACCTTTCTTTCGTATTTACAGTATTTTTAAACAATTCGTCATAGATTAAGTCATATCTCATATTTTCTACTCAACCACGAACCGATAGGTATATAACCTGTCTATGTACATGCGCATATATTATAATGTGCTTTCGTAGTTACTTTTGTTTCATTATAAGTACAGTTCATAAATTATATTATTTAGGTATACGTTAAAATAAGTATTAGTTAGTATAAGTTGTACTATATGTATAGTTGCTTATATATTATACGAAATGATGAATAACTAAATTAGTAAAATTTAAAAATTTACGGTTGTTGTAATAAAAAAAAAAAAACGAAATAATTATAATTTTATTTTAGAATCGTAAATGATAAAATTAATCTTTTTTTTAAATTTTGTATTATTTGTTTAAGTATTAACATATTATTAATTTAAAGGTATCTAAATTGGTATTAAATGTGTGTTATTCACTTTTCTACCTACATAAGTAACGGGAAAATAATACCTACTAAAAATTAAAAATATAGTAATAACATTTCGTATTCGTATGATAAGAATATTTTCCAAATTTGTTATGATATATAATTTAATTATTAATTGATCTAATAAAATTTATTCAATTCAATTACAAAATAGTACTACATCTGTTTTTTTTTTTTTAGTTACTATCAATAACTTATCACATTTAAAATATTTATTTAACTTAAGGGGATTGAAAGCGGTGATTTTCTGTTTTTATCTTACACACGTGGAACATAGGAAAAATAGCTATACGCGCCTGACAAAAATTAAGGTACTTCTAGTTGTTTGATTTAAAATATGTAAAGATGATTGAATTGGTATACAAGTTGACTTTGCATCGGTCGAAGCATTTTTTAATATATTTAATCATAAAAATTGACAAATTTATAAAATTTAAAATATTTATTCTCATCAAAATATTTATTTTAAATAATAAAAAAATCGAAAAAGTGCTTCGACCGATTGAAAAGTAAACTTGTGTACCAATTAAAACATCTTTACATATTTTAAATCGAACAACTAGAGGTACCTTAATTTTTGTCAGGCGTATATCTATGTTCCACGTGTGTTAGACAAAGACAGAAAGTCACCGCTTCCAATACCCTTAAATAAAAATACTTAGCTCAATCAAAAAAAAAATTAACTAAGCAAAGAAACTAATATAATAACTATATTATTGATATAAGCAATTTTTCCTTAAAAATTGAAATTTTAATATTTTAAATATTTAATAATTAATAAATATATAAAAAATATATTTAATATTTATAAATGAGTATAATGTATAACTCTCCTATAAGATTTTGAGGAATTAAATTCCAAAATATAGGAAAGTCAATCTCAAATAGATTAGACGAAAAATTAATATCTGTTTTCAAAATGCTTATCGCATCACTAGATTAATCGGTGCGGTTGAAATAGAACACATCTAAATTGTTATATCGCACATGTGCTAAAGACAAATACAGAAAATCACCACATTCAAGTATTCAACCCCCTTATTTATAACGAAATAGAATAAAAGGGTTATTATTATTTTATTGTTGTATTTAAGTAAGGATAGCGTTTTCATTAAAGTTATTTGAAATTGAACGAGGGGAGTTGTTGTTTTTCTAATGAACAGATGATGGGAGTAGGTGATTTTATCTAAAATAATGAATAGTGACGATATGTTTATATAAACATTTAAATGCTATTATTTATTAAGTATAATTAATAAAATAGACGTCCATCGTAAGTATACAATATGAACTCGATTCAAGGAGGGATCAAACCCGCTGTCCATCCAGTCTATACGTCCCACAGCCATGGACTGAAAGTTTTACCTATACTGAAAGTGGCATAGTCTAGAAACTTTTAAACCCGTTTTTCTTGAGTAAAGGCTTTAACTTTTAAGTTGGACAACCACCTATATAATTGGCTTTGGTACATAGTTTTCGTATACGGTCGATCCCTGGATTGCGGATTTCAATAAACCGTCACTATCCTTGGCACGTTCGTTTGATTATAATACATTATATTTAGTAATATGATGAATTCGTTAGACGTTATATGCAGTGACGTGAACGTGAAGTATATGATAACAACTATATAATGTTTATGGTGAAATTACTACGAAGGATTTCAGCGGGTGTTTTCGTAGTACTTCAGAAATCACTGTCACAAATCAATTATATAATATTACACACGTTGATAAGTAAAATTGTTGAATTTGTAATTTTGTAATATTGATATATATTTTTATTTTGTCGAGCAGAGCAAATATTATTGTACGAGTGCAATCCTATGCTCGCGATACGTTTCGTTTGCAAACGACACGTAGTAAATTAGTAAATATAATATAATATTTTACGATTTCAAAATTGTTTTTAAAGTTTGATAATGGTTGAAGGTTACAGTGGTTTTGAAGTTCTGTATCGGCGAACGTTCATACAATCGTATTCACAATACAATTTGTTAACGCGGCAGATATAGTGTCCTATGACGATCTAAACTATTTTTAAGCGGTTGTTAATACGGAAACTTAATTACTCCGTCATTAAATGAATGTTACAACATCTTGGGAAATTCGGTTTTTGAAAAATACATTTTAATTAAATTTAAGTCGAATTTTATTATGCGATTTTAATTAATAACTGAAAGGTTAAAAAAAACCTACTATTCTGACATTAAAAACACATTTAAAAAAATCTTTGTCTCATTATTTCGAATGTATTTTTATTATGAAATATAATATACAGAATGCTTCCTGTCTTCGTTCACGGGTTTATTCACGTGAAATAGTATTAATTTTTATTTATTTATTTAATTTTTTACGGTGAAAGGGAAGAGAAAAAAATGTTTTTAGACTTTTAATTATGGTGGCGTGGCGGTGGCGGATACGAGCGGTTTGGATAAATATTGCATTACTCGTCAATTATTTTTATATACCTATACATACGAGTTTTAACTGTACGGTACACGCGACACATAATCAATAACAAACTGTCGTTCAAGCTTACATTACTGTAGGCTTACCGTATACCTTAAGTGTCTGTATATATATAATACACTGACTCGGTTTAATCGGTTTTTGCGATTTTATATTATTGAACGACATTATAAAATATAAGATATAATATACAGTGTATCGCGTTCATTAACAACGATCGTTTCGCACGCGCGCCTTTAAATATGTATACGAGCGTGACACCATATTATAATATAATATAATATATTATATGTTTAGCCATTTGGGTAAGGTTATTTTTTTCGTTTATAACCGTATTAACACGCTGCGCGATTTGCTCACATGTACCTGCGTCCTGCCTCGATGACGACGGTGGCATTATAGTGTAAAGGACTCCATGTCAATCGAGAAACACGCCGAGCTTGCATATTGGCGGTGGGATAAACGTGTCATGATGTTGAATACACTATTAAAAGTTTTTTTTTTTACTGATTTCCGATATATTATCGTGAACGAATTAAATGTTATTTTACACATTGTTGTATTGAATATTTGAGTGTATACTTTATAGGTACTATACCTTTATTTTTTCGACCAAAACTAAACGTTTCCAAGAATATTGTAACGTTATAGACCATAGAGCTGAGAAGATTTATAATTTTCTTTCAACTTCAGTTTTGATTTGCTAAAAAAAACCAGTACTGCAGGATTCAGTTTCGGTTCTTAAAACTACGGAATTAAGGTTCTGCAGGTTCCGGGAAATATCAGTATTTAAAAGTATAATTTTTTCTAAGTCAAATATGTACTCACTCAATTGCCTCTATCAAAAGTTATTTTATTTAAATAGTAGCCCAATTTCTTCCAAGATATGCATGTTGGAAAAGTGACGAACTTAATAGTTTTTAATCTCGCTTATTGAACACTTGAGCTATAAGTATATTATTTTTTATGATAGAAAAAGATGTTGGTATGAATAGTAATTAGTAATTACTTATGACAATCCATCAATTCCATTTTATGTAGTCCCTAAAAGTTTCTCGATTAACTTATAGTATAATATTTAAAGCTATGAGTATGTGACCTCCTTTTGTAAGTTGTAAGCTATAGTTGTAAATTTTACACTTAAGACTACTTAAATTTATATTAGTAATTTTGGTTACAAGTTCTGACTTAGTGACTTACCTTATATCAGTACAGTTATATCAACTGTTTAGAAGGCATAATAAAATAAAATATAATATTTTAATAATAACATTTTTAAGGACAAAATGCTATAGGACAATCATGATATTATTATAACATTATATATAGACATGTATCATAAATATGATGGTGATTATATTTTTTGTTTAAAATAATTCACCTGCAAAATTAGATATTTCTCGTAAATATTCCCTATAAAATATTTAATAATTTAGTTAACCTTTAACATATATACCTATGTATTTGTTGCACACTGGCCTAAGATTCTGTGCAGGCCTATATACATAAATACGCGGTGTTAAATAAACAACCAGTAATAGTGACTCGTATTATTTATTAATATCTTATAATATCTATTAATTTCTAAACATGAATTACCAATATTAAACTTTTGCCCTTTGTTGCATAACAATATAACTTTTAATTGTAAAAATTGTCTCTTGCTTTTATACATTTCAATAAACATTAAAATCTTCAAATATTATTATGTAATATACCTACCTGACCTTCAGACATTTGCTGTATATAACGTTTAGTGTTGGCGTGAAAAAACGAATAAATTATCTATGATGGAGGGAGGAGGATAAACCTGTATGAGACTATTCTATATTACCTAGCTAGTCAAAAATCTTTTTCACCGTATAAACGACCGTCTCAATAATAATATTATTCAATTCGGTACGTGTGATGTGATCACGATCGTTTTACGTTTTGCGCTTGGGGTAGCATTGGAATTTGGAAACATCATCCAAGGGGGTTAAATCGAGTAAGTATATTATAACTTTTAGTATGCATATATGCGTATATTTACACCTGGGTGTTCTGCGGCTGCAGTTGAGTCGTTTTTCTACACAAAATATAAGTTGGAAAATATTTTTTTTTTTCAAAACACCTTTTTGACCGACGGACATTTGATACTCTTTCCCCAAACGCATCGCACATAATTTATTATATTATAATGTGTATTCGACGGTTTTTTTTTTCTTTTTTGTTTCGTTTTCGTTAACTATTACGTTATGTGCGCGAGACGGAGGCGTAAACGCGTACCTAAACGGACGTGTGAGACAGGCCGGTCATAAATTCAATCGGTCATCCGCGCGCAGTACTTATATAATATCGTGTTCCGATCGAAGAGAACATATTATACACAGACACTGAAGACGGGACGCCTAGTATTATTAACTTCCATCGACAATAAATACACACACGCACACACACACAGACTCGATTTCGTTTATTAGCTACATATATTTGAATTCCACACGGAAACCCGAACGTCTTTTGACAATTACCGATTGCGTTCGACTGATGTGTAAACGATTATCCGGATATATATCATACAAGCGTTCCAGCGAACTCGTAGATGAGTAAAATTTTTTTTTTAAATCGAAGCCAGCATTCATCGTTTATCGTTCACGTGAAATCGAAACGTTTTACGAGTTTTTAACTTTAAACTGACACATTCACGGGTTAGTTGTTAAATGAAAATGAGTATTAAACAAACAAAGTACAGGGGGAAAAAAAGTGTCAATTTAAATGAATAAATTAAGAAAGAAAAAACATTCGATCGTAAATAAAAACTTGTGTGATTTTTTCTTGGATTTTGGCTCGTTTGGGTATTAATAAAAAAATAATGAAGTAAAAAACATCACTCGTTTTAATTCACGACGTTTGGCGGCGCACAAGATCATTGCATTATTCAGCGGAAACTGTAAAAAAATAAAATCTTAAACGTTTGTTTTAAACGACTCGGCGCAAAACTTTTACGACGTGTCTCGTTGAATATATACTTATACATTATGTTTTATACTATATAGGTACTAATGTAGTAAGTAAAACATTGCAAAACATTTAAAGATATAGGTGTACGTTTTATCGATAACAACATGATATTTTACTATGAAGGTTATTTTAATAATATCATTGAATACAACAATTTTGCTGTTAGACAGGGTGGCTTTATTATTTTTAACTTTTAAAACTATAATTTCCAGACGATTATTAAAAAATATATATATTTTTTCATGCAATTTAAAGTAAAAGTACTTCTACATTGTTATTTTGATATACAAAATATGTTTTTTTTATTTAGACTTTATTATTTTTATGTTTCACTGATAATTATTTTTAAATTAAACTTATTACTTATTAAAACAATTAATAAAAATGTAGACCATAAGATTATATGTAATTATGATAGTAGATAACATAATATTTATTGTTCAATTAAACCACCAAAAATCCTGATAATAAATGAATAATAATCCAGCGAAGGACATCACAATTTTGAATAGCCGAATATTTATTAAATTGCTCATTCTGCGGAAGAATATCGTGTTCTAAAAATGTCGTTTGTGTGTGCTAATATAAATATATAATAGATACGTCACAAGTCCGGGTATACCTATATAATATTTTGTTCGGACAAAAACCGTGGCCTGAGAAAATGTGTGTCTTATATACACGTTAGAAAATAGACTACTAGCAGTGTATTTATTTTGCTATACGTCCATAATATATATACCTATGTACATAAATTATAATATTATATATTGTACTCGACGATATCACGTGACGGCTCGCAAACGTTAAGATATTATAATATTATACAGGTACACACACGTTTGCCGGTTAAATATATATATTATTATTATTATATCCTCGTCGCGTCGTACGCATAGCTGCAACTATACCCGCACATAGCTACGACTGTACTATTCTGTGTATTAAACGTACGGGTACGACTGCTGCACCTACAATCGCATCGTGTCTTCGCCACCGCCACCGTCGTGATCTCATAAACCAGGAGCACTTTATATACGCGTATACCTACACGCCGCGTGTCCGCCGGCTCGGGGAACACGCCGCAGTGTTGTTGGCAGGACGAATGCGCTGCTGCCGCCGACGTAGTCAGCCACCGCTCGGTATGCATACATATTGCGCTGCAGGAGAACAGGGTATACCTTATATATATACGCATATATTTTATTTTATGAAATTTTTTTTAGATTTTTTTTTTTTTTTTGTTTCGCCGCCGGCCCGACCAGAAACGACCCAGTCACGATGTTGCACACACACACACACACACACACACACACACACACACAAGCACACACGACTTAATAATAATGTGTTCTCTCCGCGTGTCATGTATAATATTATAATATATATACTCCACCCGGCACTGAATTGACATGTTTGTATTTCTATAATATTGTGTATGTATAATATATATATATATATGTAGTATGTATGCTCGCGCCCCGGAGAATCCTCCTCGTGCAGAGTTCGCGAAAAATCGTACCACTACGCTGCACGCACGCGACGTAGTCCAACGACCACGCTTCTGCGTCTCCGTAGCACGACCGTCTACCTACATAATTCTTATAAAATATATGTTTTGATGTATCGTGTTATTATAATATTATCCCATCGCATGTACCTATGTATCATCGTAGCGTTTAAAACGTCGCAAGTGCCGAGTTTTTGTCTATATACAGTGCAGCATATGCGCATAGCTATAGGGGATATGTAGGGTTATACGTATTATACAGGACTCGCCGTACGACGCGATGGCGTGAACTGCCGTGTTTATTATCGATGTCAATTATACCGATTAGGTATATCGAACACGTCTTTAAAATTGTGCGAATCGCACGCGGTACAGTCGAACGCGTAAAAAAGAGTATATTGTTGTTTATTAACAACATTTCGGCGATTTGCCGACACGACCGAATTTCTAATGTATTGGACGTGAGTCTATACAACCGAAATTAAAACGCGATTTACGCACACGATTATATAGTATATATAGTATTGTTTTAAGTACTGCTTATTTTTTTTTTTAAATTCTTTCGATTCACGGCAATTAACCGACACGGACTTACACTATGTTTTTTTACATTCTATTTTAAAACGTTACTGGCGATCGACAGCGCTACAGTACGTGTCATATCATTGTTCTGTTTTTTTTTTACATATTATTTCGTTGTCGCGCCCTTCATTCGTCGAGTCCGATTTCATTCTGGTTAATCGTTTGCCAGCTAGTGATTCACGAGAATTGTAAATCACGAATTTAATGCAAAAAAAAAAAATAAAAAAACTAAACAATGCCACAAAACGCGGTCGACGAGCGATTTTCGAGTAACCGCGTTATTGTTTAGACGTCCAACATGTCACCGACTACCGGAGATTGCGTGTGAACTCGACAACGCGAATTACGCAGTCGCAAAGTTTTCTGCAGCGGCGGCAGAGCTGATATCATACTTCTATTACAGTGATTTTCTGAGAAAACGATGTTCTATTAGGTTATTAAAATACCACTGATATAATAAATTAATAATAGCGGCTTATAATGTGTTTGTGTGTATACATAGTATGCGCGTGTGTATTTTTTAATGCGTTTATTAATTTCACTTTATTAAATAGTTTTTGCTTATTATATAACTGTTATGAAAATAAATAAATAAATCGCAGTCTAGACTTGATTGGACGATGTAGACGCGCGTTTGGTATATATATACACTATATAATAATACCCGATTGCCAACGATTACCGGCCCTAGTGTGTATATTTGCCGGTGACGCGTAATCGCATAGATGTACGAGTTATGCGCGCAAGTACCGATCACGTATAATTTAATATTATGTAAACACCCATATAGTCGATCGCCGTGGCCGTATGGTCATGTAAAAATGTGATGTTATTCGCCCTGGCAACAATGGGGAGACGGCCCGACGACGCACACAAATTTATTTATGTGTTTACACATTCTTCGCGTTACGCTTTTGTTTTTAAATGGCCGTATGCCGCCGCCGCCACCGCCGTCGTCGTCGTCGTCGTCGTCGTCGCCGTGGTCGACCGTCGTAGGCGGATGCGCCGCGGCTGGCTGACGATAATGATAATTAAAACTTACATCATTTGTTCGTCGTAATTTATGCGCGTGCCGGGGTGGCCGCCGAAAGGGTTGAGAAGACAATGGTTCGGATATCAAAAATCGTCTCGCATACGCGCGTATTATGCGTGTGTGTGCTTGTGTTATTATTCCATAATGACGGAGCGCTTATTCCCCGCAGCCGGACAGATCGATAATTAAGATTACGAAATTCATTAACGAGACGTTCGTCTATATCTCGATTTTTTTCCAACATATATATATATATACATGATAATATACATCGTGTATTCTAATATGTAACCACTACGTCCCGAGAGTCGGCGCTGCTGCCGCAGCAGCCTATATGGTATGTGGTACGCACGCAGTTAGGCCTCGCGGAGCGCGCGCGACCGACGGTGGCGCGATTCACGACGAGATGAAAAATGTTGTTCGAAAAAGTAGTATAGTAGTATAATACCGTCTATCGGAATTAATCCTGTCTTTGAACGCCGCGCGTGCGTGTTTTTCCATCGGGGACGACAGGCAAGAGGGCTGCAGCAGATGATTCTGATAACATCGAGAATAATATCCATCAATCTGGATTATATTATATGTTTGTATATATATGTACATACGCACAATGGATAGTCGTAACGCATCGGAAGATATACAATGCTTGTCGGAGTGCGTTGAGGGTGTTTTCGTTTTTTTGTTTTTCTTTTCGTGTGCTGAAAGCCGTTTGCGACGACGAAAAAGACGACTTTGCATAATATATATCGCGTGCACTTAGACCTACGTCGCGTTATATATTATATTAATCATTATATGTATGTGTGGAAGCATGGCGATATGGGTACGCGCGGAGACGTGGAATCGACAAAATGAAGAATCACGCGCAACGGGTATACATGTATAAAGCTAAAATGCTGTCGAGAGTAAGAGAAAAAGTAAGGTAAAGCCAATTTACAAACTCGTTAACTCGGTTTTTTTTTTATAGGTTAATGCACCCTGCAGCTCGGGGAACACCGGAATGCGAAGACAAAAATGTTAATTTAAGGAAATGCGCACAGATTTTCCTCGAAAACGTAATTATATAACGGTGGACTATCATATATCACGAGAGCAGTGGCGGTTTTGGGGGCGAGGCAAGTGAGGCGGCGCCTCACCTAAAATGTTGTGGTAAATAATACACAAACTGTGAACTTTTTGGCTCACTAATAGCACATATTTCGCTAATAATTATTAACGTAATTATGACTATATTTGAGAAAAAACGCTTCTTCGTTTCACTTAAATTTGAATTATTATTTATTATTTTATTGTACCTGTCATTCCGCGTATATTTTAAAAATATCGATAAACCGATAAGAAATGCAGGAAATAATTAGTACGTAAACGTTGTAAACGAACGCCGGTGTTTCAGCGTATTTCCAATGACGTCAGGGAGGCACCGTTTTAGGTCGCCTCTGATTTTGTACTTGTGTACACAAATTACACACACATGCGTATGTACGCGAATGCACGCGACTGGTTAATTATGTAGAATTGTGCATGTGCAATAATCATAGTGAAGCACGTTTTGTCATCGCCTCTACGTACTGAAAATAGATTTACTATTATAGTCAGGCCCGCAGCCACGGCTAAGGGCAATGCGGCAGTGCGGCACGTTCAACAAAAAAATAAACAATCAATTGTTATTGTTATAATACATATGTATATATATCATTACATATATATAATAAAAATTATAATATATTATAACTGTTTTTATATTTTTAAATTCCATACGTGCTGTTTAATTTTTGTTATGATAGGGGCGGGGGTATACATAATTCGCCTCACTAAAAAAATACAACCAAAACCGCCACTGCGTGAGAGCCACCAGGATGTAAGTATAAAGTTCAACAGACGTGTCGTAGGCGTGGGCATATAGACAAGTATAGCCGATGTAGGTAATATATGTGTGAGAAAAAAGTCTGATTGGTTTTTTTGGATGGCGGGTTGGGGTGATTGATACGGGGTGGGAAAAATCTGTTTTGACCTCGGAGACAATACCGTACAAACAAGATACTTCGACAACTATTATACGACGGAATTAGAGGGGCGGATTAATATTATATTATGTAGAAGAGTTTGGGCGGATTGAACATAATGTATATATATTACTCAGAGTGTACCTACGCTGCGTCTGTGTGTAGCCGGTTTCCGAGGTATAGGCACCACAACGTTGTATTTATTCAGATCAGTAGCTTCGTGGGTGGTAGAAAAGGACTACCGCGCGCGCGAACGTGGAACGTTTTGATTCTTATTTTCTCGTACATGTATGTACCAATACAGGTATATACCGTACCGCGAGTAAAGTATTATTATTATTGTTATTATATGGGAAACCGATTATTAAACAAATTTCGGAAACACCGCGATGGAAAAGAAAAAAGGCATTCGACGACGACTGGGTGGATATCGCGGTATGATATGATTATATGTTAAAACGTCGACGGAGGAAAAAGAAATAATAAAAAAAAATAGAAATAACAATTATATCGAAATAGACGTGTCTCTCGCCGGGACTTCTTAAATAATAATCCAACAACAATATTATCGTTGACGAGACAGTTTCCTGCAGGTACCGGCATCGGTACATTATGGAAATATGGGAACTAAAACTGATTGTATGAAGGGTATTGACCGTTTTGGTCGAGTGATGTAAAAAATATAAATTATGTCGGAACTGGACGTTAAAATTGGAATTAATTAAAACAGACACTTTTAGTTTTAAAGAACTGGGACCTACTTTTTTGGTTTTCATATCAAAACCGGAATCGAAATTTCTGAAAGGGTTTTCATTAATTATATTGATATGTTATCTATACTGTGTCAATTCTCGCTTTATCGTATATGAACTAAACACTACAATAAAATTATATGTCACGCCCGTGATCGGTATTAATGGTTTTAATGGGCGATATAATAAGGTACTCGAGTTCACGAGTGGTGGTTATTACATGTTGTTTCACTTACATATTATATATCTATACGTAAAAATAGATATCTATGTGTTTTGTCGTACACTATGTATAGGTATTACCGTTTTAATCCGAGCAATGTTAATGGTGTCGTAACGATGAAACACGATAAACGGCGGACCAGCGACGGACGCGTAGTTATTCACAAACCGTTTTGACGAGTATATTATGTATGTATATATATATATATATATATATATATAGTTTATACATAGCAATCGAAATAATAATATAATATAATAGATATTCGATACGAGACGAGTGATACGACAATAAGACGCAACAATCCTGTATAAACTGCACACACATACACGTACACGCGTTTTAATAGAAATACTCGTGTCTAGTGGTAGTGGTATATAGTGGAATAATTATTATAATATCTATTACATTATTATACGCGACGGTACGTTAACGACGTTTATGTTAAGCGGTACAGACTACGGATAAAACTTTACGATATCAGTGTATGTATATATATATATATATATATATACAGGACATTATGTCATCCGGGGTGCTATATATATATATATATATATATTTAAAGATTTAAACAATGACTGTAAAAAACAAACCGACCGAATAAAAACATCACGACCGGATCGGGGGTCTTTTCTTCAGTGGGTATATATATAATATATATTATATAGTTTCTTTTAACGGATTATTAAAAAATCAGAAAAACGGTACGGCTGAAGATTGCACGCGTATGAAAGCGAACGGATCCGGAATAGTTATACGCGGCGGCGACCGTTTTATTACTCTCCCGAACATCTCCGATACGCGTATCATAAATTAAAATAATATACATAGGACGTTATATATATTATATGTGTGTGGGTATGCGTGTGTATGCGAGTGTGGTAGCCCCGAAGAGTCCACGGTAGTTTTACTTTACACACGACAATCGTTTCGACAGGAAAATAAAATAATATTCTATACAGCCTAACTCGGAGTAGTTACTCTATAATACATAAATATTTATTGGTGGTGCTAAGAGTGCTTACTGCTCGTAGCCCAACATCTGTCACTAACGCCTCCATAAAACATCTTTTTCCTCGTACATTCGTTATTAATCGTTTATATTATATTTTAACATTAGTACCTGTAGTAATCTTAACCTTCGACGAGTTTTACGTGTAGCCGTAATTGTAGTGTCAATCTTAGTGTACTCCTATAAATCTACAACTATTGTGCTATATGGTATTATCAGAGTTTAGGCTTTCTTCTTCACTTGAGCGACTGTATGCTGTTCTCTAGTTCAACCCTTACTTGGATTTCATTCCGTTCTGTATAGGACACTTACAATTCCACCGTGATTCGTTTATTTTAGAGCGAGTTTAAAGACGTTTTTTTACCATTGTTCATGTTTGCTGATTACATGTTTTCAATATTTACCATTTAAGGTAGGCTTTTTATCCTCAAGTTAATTTTTACCTTAGCCAATAGACGAATAGATGCTGACTCGAGATTTTTACATAATGTATTGATGGTTCAATCGATGCACTCTCGTCTCTCCCGCATACACTTTTGAGCTCCTCTGCCGCGTTTCACTCGCTCCGCGTCGTTAACTATATTGTGTTTTACCCAGTCATGATGTATTAATTATATAGTCGTAATAATTAACTCGATCGTTTAATAAGTCTAGCTAATAAGTACTTCAACTAGCTACCAGCCTAGTTTATGGTCTTTGCTACTGAACTAAATCTTATTTATATAATTTTTTATATATATTCTATAATCAACATATTATTCTGTATTATTGGGTCTCGTTCGTGGTTTAAATTTCAAGAAGTTTCAATAACATAATATGATTTCGAACTTTTATAGTAATGGTAAGAGTGCCATCGAGTGTCGAACGAGGTTCTATCAGAATAATACGACAATACAAATATAATGGTTATTTATTGTGTATGTGAGTTATTTCATATTTGCAAAAAATGCCACTTGACAGGTTCACAAATACTTTACCGACGTCCAACGCTGTCACATGAAACACGTCATACAACCGTTTTCCCTCTGCGCTTTTGCATTTTGTAAATTATTATATTCATATTGTTTAATACTATGTACATATAAAACACAAACTCCGGTTTTTGTACGTCTCAAAAAATATGGTCTCGATGGTGGATATCTATCTTACATATTTTTTATAATGATGTTAATATGTTATACGTCATATAATATAGGTTATTACACTATACCCATAACATTCGGAGGAAAAAACAAATTTTTAATTTACTTTAAAACGACGATCGTCACGTCGTCGTCGAGTACCCGACCGCCACAATGTAATTTATTGCATAATATCATATATATTTTTTGTATGTATAAATAGGTGTATGAGACTGAAATTGGACCTCCAACAGTATTATTTATACGAGGCGACTCGTAAAAGTTCTATATCAACTGTATGAGTATTCCATATGTATTAACCGTCGGTAACTACATATACATATGTATTTTCTCATTATTATTGTTATTATTTTTTTGTTTTACTACCGACATCGTAAGTTTTTTTTCAACCTCGGGTACCTTACTATATAATATTTATATTTATATAAGTAGTCTTATAATGTTTCCGTAGGCGAACGTACGCGCACACTGCTGTAATTTAATGATAATAATATTGTGCATGTATTTTCGTATATAGACACCCGCCCTCTTAGCTGTTCTCTCCCTTTGCCTAACTCTATAACTAAATACTCTCCGCACCCCTGACTACCGCGCGGTAACAAATCGAATTCTTGATTTCTCGGAGTTTATTTTTTTTCGACATGTGCCCTGGGCGACACGATTGTAAAACAGTCGTTGCTTTTGAAAACACTACTTAAAATAATATAATAATGCAATATCCTATAAAATATACACTGCTGCAACAGACGTCGTATTACACCGCCACATCCACGCCGTCTCAATCGCAAACTGTACCTCTACAACCTCCCCCACACAGACTTAGACGGTGCCGTTTGCACGTTTTTTTCTAACTCGATACACGGTCATTGACTCATAACATAATCTAAATATAATATGTAAGCATATTATAATATAATATATTATATAGTCCGCGGTATGTCAAAAATGACGAGTTCGCCCACTTGGTGCGTAAATTTGGAATATATATCTAGTTCCGACGACGTCGTTTTAGCTCTAAGGTGCACTGCTATAGTATATACACTTAAAATTTGCAGCATTCTTTAAGACATGGTAAAATCGTAAAATAATACAAAGAGTACCTAGACGAAAGCATATATAGTAAATTCTACGACGAATCGTCGTCGTCATGGTGAAATGTCAATAACGAACTACCTGAGTGAAAACTCACATAGAACCAATTTATACCTACTTATCTATAAACACAAAGAATGAAAATATTGTCATATTTTTACGTTGTATGTATTACATACTTATTAGTAGCGCGTTTAACAACAATAATATGACGAGCAACGACCGCGGTTAAATGAGTATATTTTCACCTATTGTAGATACATAGGTAATACGAATAATGTAGCACTACTGACGAAGATCTAACTCAATACCAACCCCTCGTACAAAAACGAAATGAATGTCACAATGTTGAATACTCCTATTATTCTTTATTTACGTCACATAATAATATTATACAGTAACGGAAGAAGTAAAAAAAAAAAATGTTCCTCGCTCATATTATACATCACACCACACTGACACTGAATACTATAACGTGAGCGCTAATGGACGCTTTAGGGCATATTTAATTCAATTGTTTTATTTATATATACTTCCACGTCCGTTTCCCTCCCAGTGCACTGTTCTATAATCTTCATTTCTGACTTTTATTTTCTTTCATACATTTTCATTATTATTTTTTTTTTTATTTACCGTCTGGTGGTATAACGACGTTTTTGTTTTTATAAATATTTTACAATAAGTATGATATTATCTAGCAGGCACTAAATACTCACTAGATACTGAAGACTATAGTAATTATAAGTATAATATGTTTTTCCATTTCTGACCCTGCGACGTATGTATAATAATATATACATATTTTTTGTAGATTTGGAGCATAATACCAAGGAATCCATAACACATTGCAGCTTTTACAATAACGTCACCACGGTGTTTTCTTCAATTTGTGTTCTGGATATCTGTAAATAAAAATATTAATGAATATAATATTCTCCAGATGGATAAAACCGATGCGGTTGCAGATGACTCACCTTCAAAAATTGATCGCAAACAGTAATTTGGGAAATTTAATAATCGTGCTGCTAGAAATGTATAAAAATAAACTGACAGCGTATGCATTGGATTTCCGCGGAGAATAATACAAAGTTTTTAACAATAACAATATTATATACAATATACATAGGTACTAGTATAGTAGTATAGTACAACTGCACTGGCTCAGCGCCAAAGGTGAGCGAAACGTGAGATGGTGAGTATCCAACGCTAGGCTGCCGAGTCTCTGTACTTGTTTTTAATTTGTTTTTTTTTTTTTATTTCCAAACGATTTTATATTTCACGTGTGTACCTATAAACATTTTCGTGTCGAGTAGAGCGAAAAAAAGTGTCTGAGTTTCCGGAGAGGTTTCTAGGACACGCATAGCATTCTAGTGCACTACGGTTAAAATGCAGAGTTTAGTGCTGCAACGCAATTATATTTCCCAGTCTTGCATATAATAAATACACACAGATACACACTCACGCACACATACTTTAAAATAAATTCGTTCTGCATTTAAAAAAGAAAACGAAGTTTTATATTTTTTTTCTAATGTCAAGAGCTCTTTGGTAACAAACATATATTCTTAAGCGATTGTCGCTGCTGTTGCAGACGTTCGTGGCAGGTAAGTTTTTTTTTCCATTTTTAAATTAAACTAGGTATACGTTCCGTAAACGAAATTGTATAAAAATATTGTATTTTTTTCTTTTATTATTCCTTGATAGAACGAATGATGAAAAAATTTATTATCATTCCATTTTATTACTAAGAATCTAAATAATATTTATATATTATATACATTAAAAATTATAACGTCAAATTATTTTTTCTGGTCGTTATCAAAACACCGATATAACAATGCACGCATATTAACTGCAATAGCTGTGCATTCTGTAAACACTGAACACGTATTTATTGCATAGTATAATATATAGCCTATTAAGGAACTAGCAGTATACATAGATTAGGTTAGGTGTATGTATTTGTTATTTTATTTTATCATATACCTACCTACTAAACAATTCAAAATTCAATATTCAACAATTGTAATTTAATGCTATACGATAACCGGATAGTGAAATACGATCGTGTATTGAAATGGTAAATTCTGAGTTTAATCATGGTAAAAACGCAAAAGATCTCGGAGAACAAATGCATATTATACATAGGTAAGTCGAAATGATAATATTTATACAGTATTATGATGATAATCATTGAATATAATTATAATAATGTATTGTATTTATTATAAACTAATTTCAATGTCTTTAATAATAATAATAATAATAAAATAATAGATTTTACCATAGGTAATAATTATCGAGATCACTATATAACATATTGGGTATAATAATAATAATATTTTTTTTCAAATTAAATCAATGAAAATAAACTCATGTATGGAAAGGTATATAATTAAAATAAAAAGAATGTTATCACGAAAAAAACATGCATTGCTGCCACTCCATAAAATAACATTGAATAATACTAATTATAAAACCATATATTGATTTTTGACCTTAATTTTAATAATAATACTAAATAAACTTAAATAAATGAAGGAAAAAAGTACACAAAATACACGAATTTTGATAATAAAATCGCTATGTGCATTATGCGTTTTATTAAATTATATATAAGTGAATAGAATACGTGAAAATCAAATACCTAGAAAATTTGTTTTTTGTAATAATAAAATAAAAAAAAAAAAAATCAGTTTTTGTAACTAAATCATATCGTTGTTATTTGAGTTTAATATTTCAGGCGTTAAAATTAAAATATGTATTTTATTGCTCTGATGTAAAAGACTATGGATGTTTAAAAAAAATATGAATGTACATTAAATGTATATTAAAACATTTAAAACACAACCGTCGATTTTCGATTATTGTTTTCGTCTCGTAAAACGAGTATATACCTATAATCTATTATGTTATATACTCAAAGAGTCGTTTTTGTCATTTTGCAAGTCAGTAAAAATCGCATAGTCGGGAAAAATATATATATAGGTCAGGAGGACATGTTTTAGTTTCATTCACTTGAGTGGTTCCCGAGCACTATAAGTTTTCTTGCCAACATGCAAATTTAATCAACTTTTTTCATCCTTTTTCTTCTATCTGAGATGTTTCTTTTTAGTATCTGTCCTTTTTTTTCAAATGCGATTTTACCCAATGAAAAATCAAATGAGAACCTCTGTTTTTAGATATTTTTTTTACACAACTTTTATCTTCAAATATTGATGGATAATGTTGACCGTTGACTTCGTCCTTTTCTTATCTCGAAGTGCACATGTTTTACA